>NW_021632939.1:0-56159 GCF_004799145.2 Neltuma alba
AAAATAGGATGATCGTTAGTCATCAAGGAAACTGTTGAGCTTGGCGAATAATATGGATTCTGCCAGGTTGGTTTCAGAAGTTTCATCCAAGGGATAAAATGAGGTCGTCTTCGAAGAAGAAGGAGGGTTCTGGAGGAGGAATCGAAGTTTCAGATGCACAACTAGATGAAGAAGCTCTTTCTAATATAACGAAACAAAAGGTTGCTGCGGCAAAGCAGTACATAGAGAATCATTATAAGGAGCAAATGAAGAGCCTTCAGGATAGAAAGGAGCGGTATGATTCATTTCATGGATGCTAATGCGGTTTGAGATTAAGATTTTGTACGAAAACTTTAACTGATGCAACTTAACTCCAAGTTTTACTGGGAAAAAGTCTGGTATCTTCTGGCTTTGCAATTCTTTGTTTCCCCTCATTCCTTTTGCATCATATGATAGATTGAGCTCCACATTTCTTTCGAGGAGCATCATCGTCATGCTATAATAATTTGACAGCAACCGTTTTTATCAAGAAAGTTGCTATTTCTGTTAATTATACTTGTATACTATTATTATCATATTATTCACCAAATGGTTAATCGGTAACCACAATGCGCCTTTGTTTGCTCACAGCTTAGTGTTAATATTTCATTCAATTTCAAATTTGAAAGCATAGCTAAATATCGACTTGTTGATCCAATAACTTCAATGATCATGGCCACCTATTCTCAGGAGGGAAAAAACTTGTAAAAGAGTTCAAGGTCTGGCTGTAACCATCTCTTACTTTAAGATGCATATTATTGCTTATGTTGGTCCCATAATTTTGCTGAAAATAGGAATATTAGAATCTTAATATTATCCATTTTTAGTTGTTCGAGCAGAGTATGTAGATCAGTTGCGAGTTCTATATAGTCAATTATGCATCCCATTCTAACCTGAAGCTGACCGTGTGAACTCATTTGTTAACTTTCTTTTACATAGAGTTACCTGTTTGCAGTGTAATGAACTCAAACTATTGAAACTTAGCTCCATTGTAAAGATGGGAGCTGTGAGAAACAATGAGTTAGAAAAGCTGTTGTAAATCTCCGTCAATTTTGGGTGCAGCTTGGGAGTGCTAGTTTTTAAGAATATCTGTTCCATGTTTTATATTTTTTTTTTCAACTTAGTTCTATTCTATATCTACTTTCTTCTAATCGCAGCACTTGATCTTTATCACATCACGTAATGCGTATTACCCAGTCAAAGTCCAAAAGAAGTTCCAATTTGAGATGCTGGTTTATTTGAGATTTCCAATTCAATTGGCGATGGTTATGAAGACGAATGCTTTTCATTTGACCTAACATACTATTTTTGGCTCGCAAGCTTGAGCTGCCATCTTGGGTTAAAATTGGATGATTATGTAGAACAAGAATGCTTATCATTATGTTCAACTTACATTAAGATCTGTTTATATCTGTAACTCTTGCCTTTAAGTCATTGCTATTATTTCATACATTAGGATTTGTATGACCTTTGGAAGAATAGCTATGTAAAAGGACATACTTCTCTTTCTTGTAAGTGGTAACCTGGTAGATGAATCTAGTGGGTCTGAAGATGCCTCTATGATTTTTAATGTGTATAATATTAGTTGCACAAACAAATCAGTTATGCGGTAATAGGTGGTTAACTTTTTTAAACAGTCGAACTATCTTGGAAAAGAAGTTGGCTGATGCTGATGTCTCTGAGGAAGACCAAAACAACCTTTTCAAGTTTCTGGAGAAAAAGGAAACTGAATACATGCGGCTTCAGAGGCATAAGATGGGTGTTGATGATTTTGAATTGTTGACCATGATTGGAAAAGGTGCATTTGGAGAGGTATGTATATGCCGGAGTATGATATGAGCAATTTGCTTAAAGCACAGAATCAAATTAATTTTTTATTTACTACTTATGTCTTATGAAATATATACATTCTTACATACTCTTGATTCATTAGATTCACAAAAATAATTAAGCTGGTTTTTGAGTAGATATTTTTTATAGGAAAAATACGAGCAGAAAAAGAGCCCAAGGCGTCAATTGTTAATAATAAGACTTCCCTAATTACATTTACCTTATTTCTGTGTCCATGCTTGCGCGCACGTTAAAAGAAGCTTTGTTTTTTTTTTTTTGTTTTGTTTTGGTCGGAAATCAATGTAATAAATGATTGTGTTTGTGGATGTGACATCTTATTCTTCATCCCTGATCACATTGTTTGATTGTTGGAGTAAAAACTTTTGTTTTATGCTGATAACCCGATTGTTCCTGAACATGGAGATTTGTGCAGGTCAGAGTTTGCAGGGAAAAGACAACAGGCCATGTATTTGCAATGAAAAAACTAAAGAAATCAGAGATGCTTCGCAGAGGCCAGGTTTACAATTGTTTTTCTTGCCCTGTTATGTTGTTTCAGTCAAGAACAGTTTTTATGTCCAAGGCTGATGAGATTGTAATACTTATTCCGAAGCTGATAATATCTCCAGGTAGAACATGTCAGAGCTGAAAGGAACCTCCTTGCAGAGGTTGATAGCAATTGCATAGTCAAACTTTACTGTTCTTTCCAAGATGATGACTACCTATACCTGATAATGGAGTATCTGCCGGGTGGGGACATGATGACTTTACTCATGAGAAAGGATATCTTGACTGAGGATGAAACTAGATTTTACGTAGGCGAAACAGTTTTGGCTATTGAGTCTATACATAAACACAATTATATCCATAGGTATGAACAAAAAGCTTACGTAACCTTATGTTAGAATTATGAGTGTTTTATGTTTGCCATTCACATCAATTTAAATGATCACATGCTTTATCTGTTTGATGCATGAAGTCAGATTTATCTATATGTATATTTTTCTGTTTGCAATAAAGAAGCTTTAGTAAATTTTAGACTATACACTGATCTTTTCAGTATCTTATGCTGCAGGGATATTAAGCCTGATAATTTGTTATTGGATAGATATGGACACTTAAGGCTGTCAGATTTTGGACTTTGTAAACCATTAGATTGCAGCATACTTCAAGAGGAGGACTTGGCGGAAGGTCAGTATGTGAATGGTTCTACACAGAATGAGGAACATGGATCTTCAAATCGCACACAACAAGAACAATTACAACACTGGCAAAAGAACAGAGGACACTAGTAGTTTCCATTGTCACAAGTGCTGTCAACTCTCTGTGATGTAGCGTGAAAAATTAAATGCTTATAATACTAGCTGTGGCAGGCTTGTCAAATATTTGAGTACCCATAATGCACATATCAAACCAAAAGGAAGATCCATTTCTACCTCGATCTGTTTTAGATAAACGTATTATTTTTACTCTGATTGTGCTCTTATCATTGTAACTGTGTAAGTGTTGCAGGCTTATTCTACTGTTGGTACGCCAGATTATATTGCTCCAGAAGTTCTATTGAAGAAGGCTATGGTATGGAATGTGATTGGTGAGTTTTTCATTTGTGCATCTGATTTGTTAAAATTCTTTTCGTTCAATTCTGGTTGATCTTTTCAAAATTTTGTAATTTTGGTTTGAGAGTAAAGGTTATTTTAAAGTATCAGTTAAAAACAATAAATAGTGCTGTGTTAAGGGAAGATTTGCCCAATTGTGAGCTTAACAGCTATGGAGCAGTAAAAGGAGCAAAAAAGTGACACGGTGCCTCTCTACTTTGGTTTTCGAGAGACGATGCCTCTCCACTTGTTTTAATAACGAATTGTACCCTGAAATGTCCCCCAATACCGATTCTTAATCCCCTGACAAGCCAGCATTGGCCACTGATCCTCCCTAGTTTGTCCTACAGTTTCCAGGTTATTACCCTCGACTTCTTGTGCTGACTTCCCTTTATTCCAACTTTAAGTGATGAAGGACTTATCCCTTACAGCGTGAGCTTTACTCTACAGCCCATTATGTCCATCAGGTCTAACCCGCTGCTGCTGCTAATATGTACAGCCAAGGTATAAGCGAGTGACAGAGGGCAGAAAAGGGTAAATTATGTGCAAAGAAAAGCTCAGGGATTAGGAACTGGATAAGAGAGGAAAATAAAAGAGAAAAAGAAAGGAGTAGTGATGAAGGGGTAGGAGGGAGCATTTAAAACAGTATTTGATGGGAGATCTAAACAGAACCTAAGAGGGAGTAAGGGAAATATTGGTCAGTTTTTCTGTCAAGAGGGCCAAACTCTGAAAAGTCCCTTTTCTTTTTTTAAAGTTAGAAGGTTGTATGTAGTTGTTCCCCTAGTGTTTGTTTGCTCAGTAAGGTACTTGGTGGGTACTCTTGGTTATGTGATTCAATGGGAGAGACTGACTTGCAGTGGGTGTCTTTGTAAGCTTTATTACATAGCATAATATCTGTACTCAGCTATTTTGCGTTTTGCCTTCCTTTGTGTGGTATATGTGTCGTGCTAATTTGGTTGGGGGTTCCTATCAGACACATTTTGTCAAGTTTTTCTCTTTCTCCTCTGTAACCGGTGATGAGAAAAAAGGTAAAGAGAAAGTTGGAGAAGAGATCGAGATCACTAAATTGCTAGGGCCAGCACTAAAACAGGCTCAACCACATTCTCCTTTATTTGATTCATTTGATGATTGAATGGAAAAATATTTTAAGTTTAGAGTGGTAAAAAATTGACACAGATCTGGTTCTTGTAAAATTCACAGGTGGTCTCTTGGAGCTATTATGTACGAAATGTTAGTAGGATATCCTCCTTTTTATTCTGATGATCCAATGACAACGTGCAGAAAGGTAATAAATATCTGCTATTTGTTGCTGTCTTTTGTAGTTTTCTTCAATTTTTGCCCTAATGTCTACTGGATCACTAGGATGTTTGTTCTTGATAGGTTCTGGTTAATATCTTTGCTTTAAATGATAACAAATTATTGGAATGTCTTGTCTTATAGTTTATTCAACTTTTCTTTCTGGATTAGATATAATCAATTTGTGAACCATTTCAACTTATGGTCAGTAGAGACATGGGTGGAGTATTTATTCTTGTCATATTGGCTTATGAACTGTCTATCAGCATCGTATGTCTCCCTTCAGCATAATTTATTCATGGAGTTCTTGATTTTCTTATACAGACTGCTTGGGGTTTGGCTTTATCATGGATTGGCTAGTTAACATGATTCATATTGTGTAAGATGAGTCTAAGCCACTGATTTAATGAACTGATTAATGCTTTAAATCCTAGGGAATGAAACCTATGTCCTCACAGGGCTAGACTACTGTGCCTTGTTTGCTAAAGGTTGTACTGGGTGGGACTTTGAAGATATGGAATGTTATTGAGATTTAAAGTACAAGTCAAATCTAGTTATCTCATTTGAGTCTTTCCCTCCTTGCATCAGCAACTTTTCTGCCTTATATAATGTTTTTACTGAGTTTTGTGTGCATTTTGACTTTCCTATTTGAACAGTCTATAAGTTCTTTAAAATTCTTTAGTGAATGCTATTTTACCTGATCTACCTGTTTCACACAGATAGTAAACTGGAAAACTCACTTGAAATTTCCTGAAGAGCAATGCTATCTCCTGAAGCTAAAGATTTGATCAGTAAACTATTGTGTAATGTGAATCAGAGGCTGGGATCAAAAGGTGCAGGTGAAATAAAGGTGTTGTATGGTGTGTCCTATTCTAAATTCTTAGATTTGTTCCGTTTTATAGATTGATATAAAGGCTAACTTCCTGTTCTGCTCTTCTTCAGGCTCATCCATTTTTCAAAGGTATTGAATGGGATAAGCTATACCAAATGGAAGCTGCATTTATTCCTGAGGTTAACGATGACTTAGACACTCAAAATTTTGAGAAGTTTGATGAGGTATTTTATTGCTTCATATTCTTACTTATTTTGTATGGTACAGTCTGAAGCCATCAATGTGATTCATTATACAAATTGTACCTTTTACATCTGCAGTCCGACAGCTGCAGTCAACCATCCTCTAGAAGTGGTCCATGGAGGAAGGTAATTTCTGTTGGTTGCTTCGCTGCTTCCAAATTTTTTATCAACCTTCAGATCTTGCCTCAGCATAAAACTCTCTGTTTGCTGATATGTTCATAAAGCAATGTATTGTTTCTATTCTATTGGTAGGCCCTTTTGGCAAGATAAGGAGGAACAAGGAAAATCAATTGCAGACCATTGTTTGAATCACTTGCCTGTCAATTCTTGCGCAGTTCTGCTTTTCTGGAAAGCATTTTCTTTTTAACTTGCATTTTAGGATGTGCTTTACATGGAAAAGTTGGATAGATAAGACTTAAGGACTATTTGTCGAAGGCAGGACAATGGTAGTACCCCAATCTGCCGCAGGATAGCAAGCTTGTTTGGAATTCCCAAATTTAAAATTTCATTTGTTCTATCCGCTTTAAGGCAAACATTGGTATTGAAAATCGCCTGTTAAGTGTTATAACAGGCAGTCCCTTCTTCGTTTCATGATATGGACTATGTCCAAAGGTTAAGATTGTAATTGCTGAGACTTTGGATTGTAACGCATATTTTCTTGAAGTTTTAGAAAGCACCTATCAGGGTTGCTTGCGAGCTTTTGCTAGTTTGATTATGGGAATAATTAATGCTAGGTTGAGCATTTGCTTCCATGACTTACGGTTGTTAACATTTGCTTCTGGAAGAAAGGGATGTCCCGTATGCTCTTTAGTGAAAAGTTGTCTGCTCAAGAAGACACATTGTATTTTAAGTTCCAGTTTTTGGTTGTCTTAATAAGCCAATGTCTATGATGATCATTTTAGCTTAGGTTGTATCCTCCGATAGTTCGATGTGATAAAAATTTTTACATTCAAGTTTTCAGTTTGTTGCAGCTATTTCCCTGCCCAACCCTTTTTTTTACTCATTTTTTTACAGATGCTTTCATCTAAAGACGTAAATTTTGTTGGATACACGTATAAGAACTTTGAAATTGTCAACGACTATCAAGTTCCCGGAATGGGTACATCTCTTTTCCTCTCTTATAGTGCATTAGTTTATTATTGATAAGCTTCTCTATGTGGCCATAATTTGGCTATGGCTTTAATTATTATGCATGTCTGATAGGTATGTCTTATTTAGTAGGGCTTTTGTCCAAGTGCCGAAAATTTGTTTGCAAAAGATGAATCAATAGCTTAATTTTCAGACATTGCCACTGTGTAGACCGATCTTGCATTTCCTTTATATAATCTTTCCTTTTTCAGATGTCCAAAATAGATTGTCGACCAATATATCAAATTTTTGGTTCACATCAATGAGGTAGCTTGTCTGGCATCGGGGTAGCGTAGAACCTAAACTGGCGGGCCATGTTGAAAATTAAATCCTGATTTTTTATGTGGATGTGCAGATTATATCGTGTATTAAATCTAAAGGGTGTTCAGTTTTATAGTCACAGTCATGCTAATTTTTCTCTGTGCTCTTGCAGCTGAATTGAAAAAGAAAACCTCCAAAGCTAAGAGGCCATCCGTCAAGTCACTTTTTGGTAAGCCCGTAACTCTTTTTTTCCACCATTTTATATCATTTATATAGTATTTGTAACTCCTTCGTTTGAAAGTATGCTAAACGGGATTGGCATATATGATAGATGGCGAGACAGCTGAAACATCAGAAGCCTCCGAGGCTTCTGCGAGCATTGACTCTGCTTAAGGTTAGAAGGTCTTCCTACCCCATTTAGAGTTCATATCGTGGCAAGAAGTGTTCCTCCCCCTAACCAAACAATCTTTTTGATGCATCCAGTCAGACAGCCACAAACTCAAGCCAAGTAATTTAACAGCATTTTGACTCTCCATTGATACAACTTTTTTCAAGCTGTTTTGTGCTTGGACGCACGTGTTCTGGCTACGTTCATTAATAGTTATATGGCAGGGCAGATCGAGCGAAGGCAAGAAGAAGAAAGTGCTGAGTGCCCTGTCTAGTGAGTTTCGCGTGGGAGCAGATTGACCTGATCTCTTCAACCCATGTTGAATTAGAGGCTCAACAACAAAAAACAAAGACTCATGCTGAATTTGTCAAATTATTAGATTGACTTGGCTTGTGATACATAACTTAGTAAACTATATTCATGACTAGTCTTATTAATTTATAAAGTTTTCTGAAAAACAAAGCATGCTTGTCAAACAATGTTTTTGATCAAAAGAGCTTAGTTTTGTGGCATGATATGTGATTGATATTCATGCACGTAGTTAGTAGTAATATTTTATTCAACTACATTACTTGCATGTACGCAATATAAATTTCTTCTTTTGATGATTTCTAGAAGGGCGTTTTGTCTCGCTTATATGAAGTTTAGCTACTATTGGCTTTGCCCAGTGCGGATTGGAATGTTATTTAGGTGACACTTGTGATCATATTAGTCCGTTTGTGCCCTGTTTGATCCATTCGCTTATAAATAATTTGCTGTGCTGCGCAATCACTAATTAGAAGGTTCTTACGTTGACCCAATACTTTATTAGGAGCAGAAAGTCGAATCATTTTCTGAATTCCAGAGTCATTTTCTCCAGTGTGATATTAGTCTTGTAAAAGAGTTACAAGTTAAAACAAGAGCAGGCAAAGCAGAGAGGGCTTTTGCGGGTGACGTGTGCTTGACGTTGATCATGAAGACTGCAGAAGTGATAGTATTACATGATTCTCATGGAATATTCTGATGCTCAGAGCTAGCAGCCTAGCACTGTCTTGGATTCCCTTTCCATTCGGCTGATTGCTCTCTTAAATTAAATAAATAAGTATTAAGAGCTACTAGTATATAACTAATTTAAAAAGATTCATAAAATTAGTTAAGTTGATTACTTATAATAAATATGTATTGACTTTCTTAAACTATCATATTTAATCCTAAATGTATTAGAACTGTCACTTGCTGAGATATGAATTTGAAAAATACAATAAATTGAAGTTTTATATTTTTTAGAATCAAATACAATTTTTAACCAAATTTTATATTACGAACAAAAATAATAATATCTTCCCCATTTAAAAAGCATTTTATTTCCGGAAGTCGAGTGTTCAAGCTCTCACTCTAATTGTTCTTTCTTGCCTTTGTAAGTTTGTATCAAAAGAAAACATTTTATTACCTTTCGCCGTCTTGTATCGTGTGAGCAGGGAAACGGAACACACCTGACCCACAATTGACCTCTGCGTATTACCTGCCGGCTAGCTTACGGGGTTAATTACACATTAAGGAAAATAATTTAATCCGTCTCTTAATTATTTTATTGATGAATACAATGCGTCAGTGACAATAATTTTTTCCGAATTTTCGTTGTTATGCAAATAATTTCCTTAATCCTTATGGTATATGAAAACACACACACACACGCGTAAAACCTAACCTGTTCAAAGAGCTAAACTTTAAATAGTCATATTGATATGAACGTTCTGCTATTTGAGTTGTTTAAACCTCCTAAGCTGTATAATAAACAAAATATTTAATGATTGTGTGTAAGTAATTTAACTTTGACAGTAATGATTGAGTTTTATATATCGAACTGTCGTTGTGGCTTGGTACTGAAGGCATTTGGAGGGTTTCTATGTATGCCACCATTAACCAGAATAAATTACATGGGAGACATCTCTTTCAAGTAAAAAGGTGTTTAACAACTTAATATATTACTCGCGGCAAAACAAACATCGATTTGACTTATTAAATGTATTGGATAGGTATTTGCATTACAGCTTACAGATATAATAATAATTAAATAACTGTCAAAACTACAGGATTATTTAATAACATCTATATGTATAATGTAGGGTGTAATTACCGGCTGCCGTTAATTAGGTATTTGAGTCTATAGATTATAATTTTTCCTGCATCAACTAGGTATTAAAAATATTGTGAATAATTTCAGTTGGAGGTCAAGTAAGTACTAAATTAAGGCAGCAGGACAGATAAACAAGAGTAACATATTTCAATCTATTCATGTCTTGCCCTATATATTTATGAAAAAGGGAGAATCTCACTAAAAAAAAGTCTCAAATTACTAAATCTTAAAATAAAGAATTTTTATAAAAATGTGTTATTATTTATAAGTCCAGTATTATCAAAACTTATTAAAGTACTGTTACTGAATCTAATTTAGGATTTGGTGATTTCAAGTTTTTTTATGTGGATTCTCCCTTTTAAAAATATACTAGCCAGATATATTTATGTTATACGTTTGTTTCCATATTAAAAATTCAATAACTATTATCTTGGAAACTTCTCAATCTCCTGTGAGTGTAAAGACCTCCTCAACGGTGTTAAAATTTAGGAGGTGTTTGGGTAAAAATAAAACCATAGTCTTAAAAGTGATTTTATGATATACGAAGTAAATATATAGAGGAGTTTGTAAAATTTACAGAAAAATGATTTCTAAAAGCATTTTTATAGTTTTCCAAATACTCCCCTTAATTGCAGGTGAGAGCTGTACCGAAGAAGAGCTGAATTGAGAAAAATAAAGTTTAAATTTCACAATACACGTGAATAACTCCCATTGTCAAAAAACATATGCCGGCCTTATATATCCTCACCATAACGTAATCCATGACCTGGAAATTTAAATTATTGAAGTTCCCTGTTGGATGCATAGTCACAGAGCATTAACATATAGATTTCATGTGTGATTAAAAGCAACGATTTCCCCATCAATCAGTTTTTAATTATTGGCATCATACTATTAATTATCATTATTATATTATGATATAGTGGTAGTTGCTCCTTCCCCATCGCCATATATAGTCAAGACAAGACAAAAAAGTCCCTCTTCTTATAATAAACACAAGTTTTGTATCACCCCTCAAAACTTGATGTTCATGTGACGAACGTACACTTGAAAAATCATTCATTAACAATTATTTATATCATAAATCACTATTAAACCAACATGTAATACTTAGCTCCTAGTTCCTCATCTTTTTCCAGATGTCTTGACTATGCCGGCCTTCTTCCCTTGAGCTCAAAATCCCCAGATTTTATTTTACTACTTCCTGTTCTATTTATAGGACCTCGTTTGTATACTGCAAACAAGATCTTATAATTAGGACTGAAAGTAGTATTTTTTAATTTTAAGTCATCATCGCCTTCTTCCTTTATATAAGTAACATCTTCCTCTGCGCTAAACCCTCTCTCTTCCTTTCTCTCTTTCTTTCTTTTGATCGATGAACCTCTGTGATGAAAGCGGGATTTGAGGTGATTCATGGCGATTTCAACATGATCAGACCACATCATATGCATGAATCTTGGGACTACCCGAATAATGTTGGGCTGTCTTCATCAGCTGCAACATCATCATCGATCCAATTTTCAAAGCCACCACCCATTGACACTACCACTCACAATACTGTAAACTTGGCAACAAACGAGTTTTCAGATTGGGTGGAGCATATTACCAAACACCTTGTGGACGACTTGCCAGCTGAAACCACATCTGATCATAACTTTCTTCCTTATAATAACCATCACCAAACAAGGTCGTATTCTCAGGACAACCTCGTAGGCACAGTAGTTTCACCTGTTACGTACCCTAGAAAAGGTCCCTTCATCAACAACGACCTGCAAATTCAAATTCAAACAAATCCAGTAGATCATCACGACCAAAACAATGATGGTGGGTTGCACCTTTTAACACTTCTAATGGAGTGTGCAGTAGCGATCTCAGTGGATAACCTCAGTGAAGCACACAGGGTGTTGCTTGAGCTTACCCAAGTGGTCTCACCTTACAAGCCGTCCTGTGCAGAGCGTATTGTTGCCTACTTTGCTAAAGCCATGTCTAGCAGAGTAATGAACTCGATGCTCGGAGTATTTTCCCCTCTGATTGATCATAGGAGCATTCACTCTTCATTCCAAGTGTTCAACAACGTTTCGCCTTTCATCAAATTCGCTCATTTCACTTCAAATCAAGCAATTCTCGAAGCAGTGCATTGCTGTGATAATATTCATATTATAGACTTAGACATTATGCAGGGTCTTCAATGGCCAGCCTTCTTCCACATCCTCGCCACGCGAATGGAGGGCCGACCACGAGTTCGAATGACAGGCATGGGAGCTTCGATGGACCTCCTCGTTGAGACAGGCAAACAACTCACGAACTTCGCTAAAAGGCTTGGAATGTCGTTTCATTTCCAACCAATCGCGAAAAAGTTCGGGGAAATCGAGGATGTCTCCATGGTGCAAGTAAGACCCGGCGAGACACTGGCCATTCACTGGCTACAACACTCACTGTACGACGCAACAGGACCAGACTGGAAAACCCTGAGGCTTCTTGAAGAATTAGAGCCAAGAATCATAACCCTGGTGGAACAAGATATTTCAAGCGGCGGGTCGTTCTTGGATCGTTTTGTTGGGTCTTTACACTATTACTCTACTGTGTTCGATTCTCTTGGAGCTTATATGGCCAGTGAGGATCCTAACAGGCACAGGGTCGAACACGACCTTCTGTCTAAAGAGATAAATAACATATTGGCCATAGGAGGACCAGCAAGAAGTGGAGAAGACAAGCATAGACAATGGAGAAGTGAGCTTGCGAGGCATTGTTTTGTGCAGGTTCCGATGAGCCCTAATTCTATGGCTCAAGCTCAACTGATATTGAACATGTTCTCAGCTTCTCATGGCCATGGCTATACGCTTGCTCATGTTGATGGCACACTCAAACTTGGATGGAAGAACACTAGTTTGTATACTGCTTCTGCATGGACATGTTATTCCAATAATGACCTATAGGTAGGTTACTGAAAAAGCTGGAAATTCTTCAATATGCCTTTTTGTATATGATTGTGACGAGTAGTGGGAAATAATGGAAATTACTTGTTGGCTATGGTGGACACTATATAAACTTGTCTTGTGGGTTGGCCTTTTCGTTTGACGATGCATGATTTATTTCTCTCAGTCTTGTGTGCTTTTCCTTTTTTCTGTGTAAAGGAAGAAAAGGTGTTGGATTCATGGAGACTAATCTTCAATTAGTTCGTTCGTTTTTTTCCCCTTCTCCCCCTTTTCTGGAGTTAAAAAGATATAAATGGGAATGGAATCTTCTTGATGAGATTCTTCCGCTTGTCTCAATCTTTGGATGCTCCCGTGCACATGACCAATCACATTATAACCATCAGTAATACTCCTCTAGTCCTTAATATAAGACCAATTTTGAGTTAGTTTTGGTTCTAAATATAAGACCCATATTTCATATTTATCAGTTTTCTCTAAATTACCCATATAGATATACTCCTCAACCATAATTAAGTAGAAAAGGGAGATGGGGTATTAAGAAAGATGATTATGGTGTTTTAGGAAAAATGTGTCACTTTTTTTATAATTAACTAACTTACATAACTTCCTTAATCTAATCAAATTAGTTAAATGGGTCTTATATTAAGGACTGAAAAGTAATATTTAAATGCTATATTGCTCCCACAATGGATCCAATTAACCTTATCAGTTTAGGGTGCTCATCAAAATAAAAAACACCATAACTAATTCCTGATTATGATGTTATTATACAACAAATTAAACTAAACCTCATTCCTAAAACCCATATATTTCCACATATAAATTAAAGCTTAGTTTTTTTTTAATGAATGTTAGAAACAATAATGATAACTGTTAGTTGAGATAGTAAGCGATGTCACCTTGTAATGAGTTTGAATATCAGCAAACACATTTATTGTGAGGGTCTTGGCATTTACACTCTCGACCCAACAGATATTAGTTTCAAGTTTTCCCCTCTCTCTTCTGGGGGTTGGGGTTGTTGATATGTTTGTCTTAGATGGACGTGATGATGCTGGACGATGCTGGACGAGTAGTGGAGGGCGTACGTGGCATATTAATTATTCTGGTGAGCTTAATTATTGATGACATTCATATATATTGGGATCAGCTCTGCGTCAAAGTTGCTATATCTAAATCTCAGTGTATCACCATTTGGCCCCATCTGTCTCTAAAAGCTCCTACGAAACCACATCCATGTCTTCCCACCACCAAACCTCCCCTCACTACCTTTTTTTCTAACAATTTGTGTTCTTGATCCCTAATCCATAAAATCATATTCATAAGTAGATTTATCTTTAATGTGAGAATCTTATTAATAGATGATTTGTAAGTATTCCCATATAAAAAGTCATTGAACACGGGAGCATGCATATGTCTTAACTTCCATGTGTTTCTGTAAATTCTTGGCCGAAGTTCTTATAATAACTTGGAAAAAAAAACTTTTTCGTGAATTAACACAGTCTGAGAATTTATAGTTATAATTTGTAAGTCTAGTACCACCACCTCCTATTCTAAAATGTAAGATTTAAGGAGGTGTTTGGAAACACTCAAAAGTGTTTGTTAGAAGTATTTTTCTTCTAAACAAGATAAATTCCTCTATATATTTATTTCATGCATTCTATAAAGACACTTTTAAAACTATAGTTTTAGTTCCATCTATACACCCCATTAATTTGCTAACTGAAGTTAGTATTTTTTGTTTTTGAGAGGGTATGCATGTTTTCAATTCAAGGAAATATTTATATGTATATATTCATATATATTCGTGCAAATCAATAAACGGGGGACATTCATGAAAGTCTTCATTATTACGTGATGGGGACGCAGCATTAATTGCGGGATGGGGTCATGTCTTGGCTAATTTGTAAATTGCAATAATGGATCCCACGTTTTCCCTCTTATTTCGCACATCATTGCCCTCTTTAATCATAAAATCGTCTGCTTTACTTTTTTATTTTTTTAAATTTCCTAATCAAAATGGCCATGCCTGCGAGGCAAAGGCCATTATTATTATTTTTTAGAAATTATAGTGTTTTATTTATCATGAAGTAAATTATTTTCCCCAAAATTTTCAATAAATTATCAAATGTATAAAAATACGATGTAGCCTTATAGGATAAATGTTAAAATAATACTCCTTTAATCTTAAATATAAGACTTATTTTATATTATAAAACTATACTAAAAATTGGTCTTTTTTTTTAAAACTGATCTTATATTTATCACAAAAAACAATTTAACATTAAGGCTCTCTACACTGCAACGGCTTTTAGAATTGGGCCATTGGAGCCCAAGTCTTCACAATTGGGCCATGACAGTAACTCGCCCTTACAGTAAAAATGAAACGAGACTAGAGAGACTTGCTGGAAGCCACAAGATGATGCGACGCTATTGCGATGCAATAAATCCACAATAAGATATTTTTATTTGTCTTCTATTCCTTTATCTCTGTGAATCATAATTTTGGCCAAAAAAATATGAATCATAACTTGTTTTCTACTGAAAAAATTGTTCTTAAAATGACTAAAAATGTGATGATAAATTAAATGCACAAAATATTTCTTCCAGAAAACACTTGGACAGCCAAACGTGAGTGGCACGGAGAGAGGATATTGGTTAATCCGTCGTATTCGTATCTCGGTCGTTAAAATTGAAAGATTTATGTACTTATTTGGAATTGGGAGTTTAATTTCCCGGCACTAAGCGGTTAAAAATTGGAGAAATTCGTACGAAAAATAACAACTAAGAAAAAGGAAAATTTCAAAAATTACCTCAGAAAAACAGCGATTATTATTATTATTATTATTATGAAAAATCTCCTACGTGCTGTTGGCTTCTCAGTTCCCCATCTCCGTCTTTCTCTCTCTTCCCGTCAGTTTCCGTGTTCTGTCCATCTCTCAACTATTGTTTTGTCGAACTATTAAATTCTCTTCCTATGTGATCGCGCACAGGCTCCACAATCTCGTCTTTTTATTCCGTTTCTTCAAGAATTTGTGCTACCCTCTGCATTTTATTTTATTGGGTCAATGCGCTCCTGTTTTCTGCAAGTTAGGGCTTCAGTCCGTGGCCTGGGCTGATTGATTTGCGTTGTGTGCGGTGCAGAATGTAGGAGAAGGCCGTGTTCTATCATGAATAAAGATTTCATCCCCATTGCTGGAGGATGTTGAAATTTTGATAAACTCGGTTCATTTCGATTTTCTCTTATTCTGGATTTACGCCATAATTCAATTTACTGCTATTTGGATGATTAGATTGGGAAATCTCTTGGGATTTTGATGGAATTTATAAGAAAGCAACGAATTTTGACTGCATAATCAATTAATTCGGCGAATCCGGGGACAATGAGAGTGAGGGTTGCTCTACATGCGGTTGTGTACAATTACGTGTTGATTTCGGTACGAATTTGAGCGGAAAATTCCATTACGTTTGCTGGCTGCGGGGAAGCTGCATTGAAGGCATCATTTTGTCATGGATCATTTGGTTGGTGGGAAGTTCAAACTGGGAAGGAAATTGGGAGTGGTTCTTTTGGGGAGCTTTATTTAGGTATTAATATTTCATTTTTGTTAGATTGCAACTTATTTTTGTGTTCTTATATCGCTTTAAACATATTCCAGGCGTAAATGTGCAAAATGGAGAGGAGGTAGCCGTTAAGCTGGTACGTCAAGTTTTACCTTTTATGTGACTTGATGGGGAAAAATGCTTTCATGGTGGAGTCTGTTATGAATTTCCAGAGACTGGTTACTAGTTTTCTTTACGAATGTGCTAATTTTGGCTATCTTGAATGTGTGTGCATATGATCAAGATCACCGTTATTTTAATTTGTTGAACCTCGCATTTATGTTTGTTCTCTATGTTATACCATGTCCAGTGGATATCTGTTGTGCTATATTTAGACGCTTTAACATTGGCGCTAGGGTTAGTAAAGTGCATCTTCATTTTTCAACCATCGCATTTATGGTCCGTCTGAAACATTCCACGAAATTTGGAGATATGGTTCATTTCTATATTCATAAAGAAATGAAACCTCTCTCTCCACTAGTTGGATTGCACAGAAGTTTTATAAGAAATCAGTGAGATCTCAATAAAGATTGAAGTAACATGCAAAATGCTACATTGTGTCTTCTCTTTATCTTGTCTACAGTCTTTGTCATATCTTTCCTTTTGTTGTTTTACAAGAGAAGAAAATTCTTATATCTGTTAATAGCATCAGTATATCCATGTGTCACGAATTGATCTGCTGCTAGTTCTTGACTGCCTCTTTCTCCTTCAAAAAATTTCAGGAACCTGTGAAGACCAGGCATCCTCAACTTTTCTACGAGTCAAAATTGTATATGCTTCTTCAAGGAGGAAGTAAGTCTGGAACACTGGGCCTTTCGAAGCGTTTGATGATACAAGCTTGAAGGGAATCCCTTTTCAGTATTCTCTATGCTGAACGCAATTTTTTCTAAAAAAAGTTTTTTTTTCTTTTTAAATCTGGAGTTTAATCTGATTGATGTCTAGACTCTAGAAACTTCTGTTGATGAAATCAGATTCAGAATCATCTAAACCCTGTGTTTGAAGAAAAATAATAAAGGGAAAATTTTCAGTAAACAACTTGGGTTTTTCCTTTGAATAATCTAGTATGGTTCTTCCTTAATGAAGCGGGGATTCCCCACATCAAATGGTTCGGAGCCGAGGGAGACTATAATGTTATGGTTATTGACCTTCTTGGACCAAGTCTGGAAGATTTGTTCAACTATTGCAATCGGAAATTCACATTGAAGACTGTGTTAATGCTTGCTGATCAATTAGTAAGTCTAGTCGGCAATTGTGCACCTAGTGTTCTTAAATAGTAACATCATCATTTAAATTTTACTTCATATTATTGTTTATTTTCAGATTAACAGAGTTGAATATATGCATTCAAGAGGTTTTCTTCACCGTGATTTAAAGCCTGACAATTTTCTTATGGGCCTAGGACGTAAAGCAAACCAGGTATGTTATTTTTGTTAAGAAGCTTGCTTTCTAGTTCTTTCTTTCTTTTGCGTCGGTCCTCACACTAGGCAAAAGATTTTAATTGTTGTTATGATGATTTACTTATGAAATATGAATGAAAAGGAATCACGCATTGTAGTAATTTGCATTTGATGAATACATATGGTTGGTTGATTGGAATTAAAATATGTTAACTACTCTCCCAGGTTTGAAATATAAGATAAACTTTACCCATTTATGTTTATTAAGAAATTAGTTAATATCATTTTAAAACAATAAATATGTAAGGTATGTATTTTTTCCTCAAATATACCCTTATTAATGAAGAGAATAAGTAAAAGATGCACTAAATGAATCAAAAAGGAAAGAGAATATATAAGAGTAAAATTGGAAAAAACTCATTAAATGCTTAGACAAAAGTAAATGTTATCTTATTAAAAAAAAAATCCAAGCCCTTCCAACAAAGTTTAGCTTATATTTTGTACCGGAGGGAGTATAATATATCCTAATTGGTAGCAGTTCCTCTTTTTGATTGGTTCTTTTTCCTTCTTTTTTTTCTTGATTTACCAATAAGAGAAAATTACTAGAGGAGAATCTGATGTTAGAATTGTGGGGAAGGAATATTCGTTGGTCTTCATAGAGGTGAAAACAAGCCGGGAAGATATAATCTATTACATTACCGTAGAAAGAAATGAGATTGGGAAAGAGGAAGAAGAAGAATGGAATTGGAGAAGAAGAGAGAATACAGAAGAGAGGAAGAGAGACGGAAGAGCTAGACAAAATAGGGGATCACTATCCAGTAGCCAAACATATTACATTTAGTCCCTAATCCCTAATCCGTAACAAGTAGCTCTTACTCGACCTAATTATGGGATAAAAACCCTGTGAAAGACTGCTTTAGCGTGGCTGTTGGTCATTGTCACTCGGTTCTCATCACTAATGTATTTCTTCTCTCGTATCTTTTAGATGTTCTTGGAGAATCTTCTTTAATATATTTCTTCCTTTTATTTTCTATTGTAGGACAACGAAAACTAAAATGAAATTAAATGGATCCTTAGATTCTGATAAGGAGATTTAGATACATGCGCAAATATTACATCTACTAACTATCTTGGAATCTTGTTGTGTACCTAATTTCAGGTGTACATAATTGACTATGGCCTTGCAAAGAAGTATAGGGATCTTCATACTCATAAGCACATACCATACAGGTAAACTTTGTCTTGCTTATTACAAGGTACTAAGGTGTACTGGTTTGAGTGAGCAAATGCGAGCATGCATGTGCATGTATGTATGTATGTGTCTTCCTAAGTTCGGGCAATTGTTGGCTGAAAAAAAAGGTTTAGGTAACTAATTTTGATCGTTTTTACCAACAACCACATACATAATTTGAATCGATCATTATACCTTTTCTCATTGATACTAACATATAACATGAGTAATATCAATCAAATAATCAACTCTATAATCAACAAAAATTATGGAGTCATGAGATTTTAACATCAATTTAATTTAATCTTAATATAGAGTTTATGATGGTAGTGTTTGTATGAAATAAGCAAGCGGTTGTGCAGTGTCTTATGAAGCGCGCACACATTTTTGATGAACCTCAAATGTTGTAAGTTTCAAACTGTACCCTTCGAAGGCCATGGTGGAGCAAAATCAGTTTCTAAGTTGACATCTAAGGAGAAGGAAGCTTGTGGCAGCATGCTGGACAGCTCTGAAACGATCAGCAATGGGGTGTCAAATTGGGGGGGGGGGGTTAATGAGGAGACTGTTTAAAGAGTCTCCGTGATTGCCACATCTGCCATTATGCCTAGCTTTTTATTTGTGGGACCAAATCATGCTTAGTTTTTTGCGCCTTTTATGTTCATTTGTGTCAGTTACGTTCATTTATGGCTAGTCTTTGCGTTGTTGTGTCAGTTAGCGTGTTGGCTACATTCTGGTTGCATAAATGGCTGTGGGAAGGACGTGATGAAAGCTTATGATAATATGCTTGTGTTGTGTGGAGATTCTCCAGACTCTAGGATCGTTTTTAGTCAAGATTCTCGCTCAATGTAACTTCTAAAGATTCTTTCAGACCTTAAACTCCCTAGCCCTATATTGGCTCTGGGCTTTTAATCCAAATCCTCCTTGATTGCTTTATTTTGAGTGTCTATTCTTCTCAACATTTTTATTCTGGTGCCTTCCCACAGCTCACTATGAGGTTCTTTCCTTTCAGTATTTTTGTTTTAGTTCAAAAACCATGTTATGTATTCCCCATAAAATTTGCACTAGAATTTGTTTTTCCTCTTCATTGAAACTGATGTTTTTATTGTGAAGGGAAAACAAGAACCTCACTGGCACAGCTCGCTATGCAAGTGTGAACACTCATCTTGGAATTGGTGAGTGATATCTTTCGCTGATTTTTCTTTTTCCTTTTTTGCATTGACTACCAATGCTGCAACTGAATTTCTGGATAATTATGACTTACGTATATTAATTTTTACTTTACGGGAAGAACAAAGCAGAAGGGATGATCTGGAATCTCTTGGTTATGTTCTCATGTACTTCTTAAGAGGAAGGTTGGGCTCATGTACCATTCCTACTGGATCTTGGATTTAATTACAATATCTTACTATCTGCTTTCTTAAGTCTTTTTTTTTTCCTTTAGTCTTCCTTGGCAGGGACTCAAGGCTGGCACGAAAAAACAAAAATATGATAAGATTAGTGAGAAGAAGGCATCAACTCCTATAGAGGTACCGTGACTAGTTGGATCTGTGTCTGTTTGCTCTAGACTTGTGAAATTTTATTTTCCTCTAGAACTAGAGTTTTGAACCAGGTTGGATGTTGACTAATTTCCCTCACTTAAATTTTAAGCAGATTAATTGTTAAAATTAAAATCAGATGGTAATTTGCTTGAAGGTTGAGGATAGACTGAATTATCTACATCTTTCCCAATCTTAATTTAATCTTTTAAAGTGGGATTAGTTCAATTAGATATTTTATTTCGATTGTCAATTTGTCTTCACTACATAAACTTTTCCTCAGCCCTAGGAGGACCTATGATGCCCTGGTAGTCGCAAAGACAGGCCAGGCTTTGAGGGTCATCCGTCTCGTGAAATAACTTTTGCCTTTGCATGTGAATACCAGCACACCTTATGTATCTTATGTATTTGAACCATGTTTAATTTTGACTGTCTACTGTTTACTTAGATCACCTGAATGGTCTCTCTGGTTGATTTTCACTTTGATTAAGTTTTCATCCTATATTCCATTGCATTCATTCGAGCATTACATGTACATTTTCCCCTCTTCTCTCTTGTCACTTTTCTGAATTTTAATGGTCTCGTTGTTCCATTGCTATGTTGGTAATTTATTTGCATTTGTCTACAGGTTCTCTGTAAATCATACCCATCTGAGTTTGGATCTTACTTCCACTATTGCCGATCATTGCGTTTTGAGGACAAGCCAGATTATTCGTATTTAAAGAGACTTTTTCGAGACTTATTTATTCGAGAAGGTCTTTTACCCTTGTATCTGATTCTAATTTGGGTACTTCTTAGTATATTCTGCTGGAATATTTTGTGCAGTCAAGTACTGAAAAATGCTTGACTTTGTCGCTGCAGGCTATCAGTTTGACTATGTTTTCGATTGGACCATATTGAAATATCCACAGATTGGTTCTAGCTCTAGAGGACGGGTTGGTACTTTAATATGTTGCATGCATGGATTTTTTTCCCCCATAGGTCTCTCACTGTAGTTGTTGCTCCATCAGCACGGCAGTGGCAAAGCAGCTATGAATGCAGGACCATCTGTGCAAAAGCCGGAAAAGATGTCAGGTCTGCTGAGTCAAATATGACCTTGAAATTCTTATCCTAGTATATCTTATTGAGTTTATTCATGCGTGTGGTGGAATTCTGAGTTATTTTTGGCTTGCTCAAAGAATATTATCTGAATGCATTAAATTATCTTGTCTTTCTGTTCATCTCTTTCATGAAAGTACTTTATATCTTCTGAAATGTGAATTGCATAATATCCTTGCTCCTGCAATTGCATCTTTCAGTTGGGAAAGATCCTCGAGAGAAATTCTCTGGCACTGTTGAAGCATTCTCCAGGAGAAACCCCCCAAGCTCTAGTCCTCGGGGTGATCAAACTAGGCAAAGGATGTTTGAGGATGTACAGCAACATAAGGATATGGTAATTTTCTTGTCCTTTTTTCCCAAGTAGAAAAGATGAATCTTCATCTGAAATTTTCCTATGGGAAGTTTTATTGACCTGGCTATCTAGTCTGTATGGATGCTTGCGGAGCATGATGCATGATAATGCATTCCAGGATCTTTAGTAGCGTGATATAGTTGTGAACCACCAATCATAGGGCAAATCATGGATCTTCCATCAATCCTTTGATTTAAAAATCGGAAATGGCGATGAAATGGAAATTTGTTAAAAGAATAGACATAAACTCTTAAGAGCAATAACAATTTTTTTTTGGGGGGGGGGAGAGTATTTATGAAAAACGAGAGTTCTGTTTGGGGTGGAGGTCGAAGTTGCACGATGCTTTTTTTCTGATTTTTGGATGGTGATAGCTTTGATTCTATTCTACTCGCATGGGTTCAAAAAGCAATGACTTTTAACTTTTGAACCTGTGAGCACCCATTTCGTTTGATTTGTCCTTCCTAAAAGTTCTCGTGTGTGTGTACAAATTTGCATTTTTCATTGAAATTAATTTATGCGGTCTTTTATGTCCTGTGTCATCAGCACCGTGAACAAGAGAAGGTACACAGTTCTGCTCGATACGGAAGCAGTTCAAGGAAAGCCCTCATCTCATCAAACAAGCCGAGTTCGTCGGCTGACCACAGTGATACTCGTACTGGTCGGCTGACTACAAGCAGTAGCCGCCCTTCTACCACACGCGCCTTGTATGAGAGCAAACAACCAAGTTTTACTCGCAATACATCTTCTAGAGGCAATCGTGATGATCCTCTTAGGAGCTTTGAGCTTCTCTCTATCAGGAAGTAAGGGGCTTCCTTTTCTGCCTGAGAAATTTTCTAAATTCTGATGCACTTGAAATGCTAGATCACTTTTTGAGTGATCTCAAGAACTTTGGAATCAATCATGTACATGGGATAGTACTGAAGCAGTGCATGGTCACATTGCCCAGATGAAATCATTTCACGACCAGAATGGTTTCCCGCCCCCCGGAGCGTCTTCGCAAGATTTCTCAGCCCCGGTAACATGTTTGAAACATGCTGGAGTGAGAACTCAGCCAGGATTCTTTCTTCTGGCCTTTCTACAGGAAGGAACTTGTGTTTACTTTTTCAATTTCTTTTCTTGGTCATATAGAAGATGAAACTCGAACCGTGGCAAGTCCTGTCTATGATATACGGTTTTGCTCGCTCGCAAGTAGAGCTGTCTTGGCATGCGAGTATGCGACTCATGCTTGAATGAATTTTCTTCCCAAATTTCAAGTATTTTTTTTCCAATATGAATCCTTTTTTAAGACTAATAATTGGTAATGAAAATATTATATCTGTTTTATATTTAATTATTATGGAATAGAAATATCAAAATTGAAAAAAAAAAGATTTTATTGATTTAAATTATTCATATTAAATATAAATATTTTCTAATCGTCCCAAAGATGGGCTGAAAATTAACATTATCAACAAATTTGACTGATGAACTAGTCACATTTTTGGGCCCCCGGTAAGCGCTATATTTTTGGTGAAAAGTATTGTTATTTTTTCCTAAAATGGAGTAATTAATAATTATGAATTTCTTTTCGGATTCTCAAAGCAAGCTTGATAATGTTATGAATATAAAATCTATATAGATGTTCATATTTTTCTCATTTGTATTATCCCATAATCATCTTCTATTACCATGGATATTATAGATTTGACTAAAGTTAAGGTTGTAAAATTGTGTATATAAATAGAGAGCGTATATCATATGCTCAGTATCTCAAAAGTAAATAAGAACAATTTTCTCATTTTCTCTTCTCTTCAATTCTCTACTCATCTATAATCCTTTTATCTTGTTAAATATCTCATGATTCCATTATTTTCATAATAGATAAAACAATATTCACCCCAATATTGTTTTTTTGGGAACAATCCTCGCGGGCACGCTTTTGAAAGAAGATTAGGGGGCCACTGAGGATCTTAACGACCTTGAATATATTTTGTTTGCCCAAAATTACATATATGGCAGTCTACATGGCAGACTGGCAGTGATTGATTCCCAAGAGTTGCCATGTGCAGGGAAAAATAGGAAGGCCTATGGCATTGAGGGTCATTATCAATTACCAAGGCATGAATTTAATAGGTACAAACGAGAAGCACTAAACAAACAAAGGAAGATCGAGTCGGCATTTCAATTCACAAAATCAACATCAAATTACGCTATTTGTGAATAGAGCTATTCGTTCAATCTCCTATCGCACTAGCATCTCTTAGAATCCATCTACTACTTAACAATAACCTCTCACATTCAGAACAGATTCCTTGATAAAACAATAATTTCAAGTGAACCCATCAAATCCCATAAGAGAAATTGAGCCCAAGGATTCTAGCAGACGGCATTGTGTTTGAAAATCCCGTGAACTCAACACAGAAAATTATGGGTTTCTTAGAGATGCCAAACGTTTCTCTAGGTCATCAACGCCCGAGCTGAAACATACAATTTCCAAGGTCAAGGAAATTATGTGTTTATTCACAAGCAAAACAGCTTCAATTATATCGATATAAAATATAAAAATGTTAGGAAATGATACTATTCACAAACAATAAATAGTGCTGCCAATATAGGATTTCATATAGATGTACAAGGTCTACCCCGGTTTGTATTAGTAAACAAGGAGCAAGCAACAGTAAATCCTTAACGATTTAGACAATGTACATGGAATCTCAATCTCTTAAATAAATTCTTAACCCAATAATAATGACTTGAATAAATGTTACAAATTCATATGGTACATACCTGCTCGCATTTTCAGAACTCTTTGTTGCAATTCTTCCTTTAGGAGCCGCTGACAACTGAACGAAAAGTTAAAATACAACCCAATTAGATTGAGCACAGAAACTAAGTGAAAGTAACAGAAGGTGAGTCATGAAATTTATAACACTTGATTCCAACCTGCGAGGCCACATCCACGCCAATTTCATCAAGCACCTGCCAAAATTGAGAGACGAGTAGAATCAGTTTCATTTTTGATAAAAGTCATTGTTTCCCCTTAAGAAATTAAAATCTTAAAGTCGGTGCCCAGCCCGACTCCACCCAGTAACTATTACTACTAAACATTTGGAAACTATGACAAACCAATTCATACAAACTTCAGAAATAAAATTGTCATTTCAAATCTTGAGAATAAAAGACGAAGACACAATGCAGATATGCCGTGCCAATTTCCTTTTTGCTTCTTTTTTTTTTTTAAAAAAAAAATCTCAGATTTGTGGGGAGCAGTACAAGGATGATAAAAACAAGAGTGTTGCCTTGCTTCATTTGAGACAAACTGGCCACTCAAGTGTACATAGCAGGAACCTTTTAATGATTAGGGAAGTTATTCCAGTACAAATTCTGGCAGAAGTTACAGAATATAACAGAGACTAACATGCAATGAAAGAAAATACTTGAACGAAGGTACCTGGTTTGTCAGGTCTTCAGTCTCCTCTTCAGCTTCATCATTATCCAATGCATCATCTATGGCATCTGACATCATTTCAGTCTGCATGATAAACCATTAAGATCCATAAGCTGAGATAAATGAAAAACAATGATTTTCTATATTTTTCCTCCTCACAAGTGAATCTACTGAAGTAAAAGAGTCATCTTACAGTCATATCCATCTGCGCTGATTGTTTCTGGAAGTCTCGTAGAACTTTTGCTTGCTTTGCAGGTTCCATTTGCTGCAAAAGAATATCCTAGTTTTAGCATGGGAAGTGAAAAACAATCCAAAAGGTCCTTTATGGACTTCAATGTCAATGTTCCGCTCTGGAAGAACAACTTCTATCATCACTGCTGTCCAGATGCAGCCTGTTGCCTTTTAGATTATCCTAAAAAACGGACAACTCCATTGGGTGCATATCTGTAGTCCTACTTCTTTCCTATGCGTGTGCAAGTGATTGCAAGGAAGTGGAGGAACACTACCTTCTACCATATACGGGATAAAAAAAGAAAACATAAACTTGACATTCATGTTCTGATCATCCTATCCTACTCTAGAAACTTCACTCTAACAAACTGTGCAACAACTCCAACCTTATCCTGACCAGCTCAAATTTTGTACAGAATTTGCTAATCACTCTTTTGGTAAAATATCAAAATGCATTTGCTCATTTCATTGAAATTGCACTGCCACTCACAGATCACAGAAAGCTTTCTTCTATTTCTTTTCTTAAGGAGGGATGATAAAAACCAAACAAAGCAATGCACAATGGCACAATATACTAGAGTTGGAACAATTATATACACAGACATGCACTGGCATCCAAATAAAATCGAAAATGCTACCTTATTCATAGCTGCCATTGCCTTACTAGCACCTTTCATACCAACAGCAACAGAAGACTGGGCATGCATCGCCTGCAGGAAATTGCAAACATAGCTAAGATCACAGAACATCTATCTGCTTCTTGCTGCATCACAAAAACCAGGATTCAACAAGTTACCTGTGTGTGAGTTGCTATGCCTCTCATCTGAGCTCGACTACCTTGAAGATTAGCAATTTGTTGCCTAAGCCTAACCAATTGGCGAGCTAAAACTTTAGTTGCTGCCTGCAAATTGCATGGGCAAAGGAGATACAAGGCATATTAACAATAGATCAAGATGACAAGAGTTGATCTGCAGAAAATCAGCATGGGACAAAATTATTGATAATGCCGATCACACCTCGTTGCCAGTCTTGGCAGTTCTCTTTATTTCGGCGAGAAGCTTTTTTTCCTAACAATGTAATAGCCTTATTAGCTGTGACAACAAAAGTTTAGAAAGAGGATCATCATTCGTAATATGTTTGACAGTTTGACATACTTCCAATTGTAATGCTCCAATTTCCTTCTCGATGCCTGAAGTATACATAAGACCAAGAAGAACTGTTAACATAAATACGAACCAGCGCTTGTTAATGTAGTGAAAAAGTGAAAATTTACCCCTAGTAGCGTGTGCCATTTCTCGCTTACTCTCCCTAAGAGCCTCTGGATAAAATAAAAAGGCGAACAAATGACATAAGAGCATAGGTTTTCACTAAAATTTAATACGAGACATCACTTCTGCCCCCGCCGGGGACCCAAAAGAAATGAATTTTATGCTATAAAAAATATATGAAGACCTAACATCAAAGTGAACAATCAACCCAACAAAAATATATTCAAATAAAGAAAACAAAAGAAGAAACGAAAAATATAAGATAGTGATAATTGAGCAATGGTAAGTTGATTTGCTCAGGGAAGAATATGAACATAACAAAAGAGGGGGAATCAAAGATCGGGCACAAACCTTTGGCCGTGGGTTTCTTGGTGAAGATGTTCATGGCGCCAAACGGAATGGTCAATACGGGAGCTCCTCGAAGTCTTCGTCAAAGGTAATTCCAAATTATTTAGAGAAAAGCTCCAGAACCATAAGCCAGAAGTAGAAGAGAAGGATCCTGGAACTCACGTCGCCGTATTTTATCTCTCTTCCTCCCGCGTCTCTGTTATATAGGTTCGGACTTGGGTTACTTAATCCAATATCTGATTTATGAAGTACCTACCTGCCACCTGGCCATTTTTACACTTTTGAACGGAGACCCTTTGAGATTCTGCGAATCACGAATGGCCCCTCAACCACCATGTTTATTTATAAAGATCACGGCTGACGATTATTGGTTAGATCAATCCCTACGAAACAAAATGTCTCCTCCTAATGATTATGGGTTCTATTTCAATAAAGCCCAGCTCGGGCTGCTTAATTTCTAATTTTTTTAAAATTCATTTTGTATATAAATAATAATAATAATAATGCGATACCCCGAGAAAACGCCGTGCATATGCAACCCAATCAATAAATCTTGGCTGTTAAAATATCTCCATATTCTCTAAGAAGTGGAGTATTTATTATGTGGGCCTGATGAACAAGTTAGCTAGCGTTTGTTAACTTCTGTAAATGCAAAGTTAAAAATAACGGTTTATTTTCATATAACAAAATCCTTTATAATTTTAATGACCCTTCTGAACGAATAATTATCAAGAGGGGCTCTAAAATCTCCTTTTTCCACACACGTATATTTACCCAAGTTTTCAAACGGTATTTAAATAGAAACTAAATCATAATTTTAAAAGTAATTTCAGAAAAAAAATTTATTTTAATCTGTGTTAAAACATTTTTTCTAAATAATTTTGAGATATTTCAAAAATCTCCTACATATTAAACTCATAGTCATTCATTACAAGTCATCTATTACACTAGCTTTGAGTATGAATAAAATATTTTTAATTTAGCTGCAAAAAAAAAAACACTTTTGTTAACCATCCACGGCAAAACAACAAAAAATTAAAAATGTTTTGTTAATTCGAAACAAATTTTCTTACATCGTACAGTACAACACAATAAGTTACTCCTCCGGTCCTTATTATAAGACCCCTTTTGACTTTTTATTTGGTCCTAATTATAAGACCCCAATTCACTTTGTCTCTTATATTATGCATTTTTTTCCAAGATAATCCTTCTAGTAATGATAGTTTTAGCTAATATACTTAATTAGCAAGGATATTTTAGGAATGACAACACTTATTTACTATAAATAACCAACTTAACTTACTTCCTTAATATCCTCAAATAAATCAATTGGGTCTTATAATTAGGATTGGAGGAGTAATTCAAATCCCCACGCCATGACCAGCAGGTAGTATTTCCCATTGGACAAGAGAATCTGCTTGGACTCGGATTGCTGGACAAAATTCTCCTCATATTTATTTTATATTTTGTGAATTATAATTGAAAAATTGTTTTTAAATCATTCAATCTTCACTGTTCACTCCACGTGCATCTTCAAGGGCCACTTTGAATGTGGCGTAAAGTGCAATACGCCAAACAAGATTATTTTAGAGCTTACATTCCAGCATCGAATAATCATGCTTCAGATTTGTTTCTGGCCAAAAGAAAATGTTTCAGATTTGTTGTAAACTAAAAATATATTATTTTAATTAATAAAATATTAATTGTCAATGTTTTGGTTTGGATTTTCTCAAACAATTAACCTTAACTTCTCATGACATGACTTTGGCTTTTGCCAAAACCTAACATGAGTAAAATAGCTAGTAAATGAAAATACTACTTCTGATTATTAATATAAGATTTTGTTTGATTCTTATTTTAGTTTTAGATATAAAATCTCAATCCAATATATCTCTTATATTTATTTATTTTTTTAAGATAATTATTTTAATAATGATAGTTTTAACCATTAAACTTAATTAGTAAAAATATTTTAAAAAAGATAATATGTATTGTAAATAACTAATTTAATTTTTTTTTGATTTTTTTAATCTAGTTAACGCCGGAAGTATTTACTTTTACAACGGATGGAGGTAAATCATCGAAGTCGCTTGAAGAAATCGTCTGCATCAAACCACATGCTATAGATACTCTGGCCAACTCAGTCAATTTCTTCGACAGGTAGTTTTCATCGATTGTCTTCCGCGACATCGTTTTCGACTTGCTCTTTTGCTTCCTTCATACTCTCCAACATTCCCACCTTCCGAAGCGCTTTATGCGACGCATGGCATTGACTGTTATAGTATTATCATTTGAATAACTCAAGAGGGTCAGGGCACCGCAAGAAATTTTGCAATCTTCTCATCCCTGGTTCTGAAATTATATGAATTTCCACGATCTTGCTAGAACTGAGAAGGTGGTTTATATTCTGTCGCGGCCTTTTCCTCCTTTCTTTGATTGGATAATTTTTTTTTTCAAATAAAACATCTCATCTTTTCTCGGTACTTAAGCACTGGATTAATATTCAGAATCAGATTGGCTGGACAAATTTTCTGTCAAACTTGTAAAACAGATGAAGATTTGATAACAAAATTCGTAGATTTTAGGGGGAAAGGTGATGGAAAATTTTTTTCTGGAGCATTTGAAACCCACCCCCCCCCCCAAAAAAAAAATTGAAGGAAGCTTTAAGGAAACTATGCGAGTTGTATTTCTGAAAGATGTCTTTAACATTGAAATTGGTTTATTTTGTTTGATGTACTGAGGTTGGATTGTTCACCTGGCAGCGCTTAAATACGAAGTCCTAGCAACTGGCGAGATGCGACGAATCCCATACCTTCGGTTGCGGAGAGCACTTTGACACTTGTTTTTGTTTGGGAATGTTTGGGAAGGCAGATGGTACGACTGAGTTGGATGCTTTCTATCCCATCCGACCAGAATGTATAGCTGACGTTCCAAAGACTCGTTTTAAACCAAGGGTGCGGTTTTCTACTTTTTGATTATTGTCTATCGTGGCTTCTCAATATTATTTGTTTGAAAAAGCATATGAATTACTGGTATGTGGACGGTTTTCTCCTATGTAATGCCATAATGAATTGACGATGCATTTGTGATATTCAACCGGGAGTCTGATTGAAACTTGTAGTATGTGATACTAACGCTGTGTTTGGTTCGATGGAGGGAAGGGGAGGGGAGGGATTTTAATCAAGGGAAGGGGAGGGGAGGAAAGGGGAGGGTAGCTACAAAGAGGAGGGGAGGGAGGGGGAAGGAAGGGGAGGGATTTTAATGATCTCCTGTTTGGATTGATTGGAGGGGAGGGGAGGGAGCAATTTTAATAATACCTTATTTTGTTCTAATAAAAAATTGACTATTTTAGCCTCATAAAATTTAAATGAATTTTCTCTTTTTTTTATTTTGTTAAGATATAACTATATATATAATACAATTCACCAATTTTGAGTTACAAGACATAGTCACACACTTATAGAATATCAAGATAAAAAGTTACGAGTGATAGATTTCAATCTAAGAAAAGACCTTGAAGGTGAAAGAAAATATCAACAACCTCTTGGAATTAGAAGAAGAGGAAAAAAAAAGTTTACAAATGCTCACTAATTTTGGAGACAATTATCTTAATAACCTCTTGTTAGATGCTCAAAAAAACTCTCTTATGTAGAAATGTTTACGACTGATTAAAGGTTAATAAATCAAAATGATATATAAGGAATTGAAATATTATCTCTCATCTCCCCTCCAAAAAACCCCACTTTTGGAGGGGAGGCTAGAAGGGAAGGGGAGGGGAGAAGAATCCCTCCCCTCTTTAAAAAACATCTTAACCAAACGAGGGAAGGGGAGGGGCTCCCCTCCCCTCTTAAAAAATTACACCAGCCAAACAAGGAGAGGGGAGCAACTCCCCTCCCCTCCCCTCCAAAAATCCCGTACCAAACATAGCGTAAGTGGGATGCTTGGCGCTTAAATGGATTGGTTCTCCCACTTCAACAACTAGCTTTTGGGATAGGATTGTCATCCCACTTAGGTATCCATCGTAGTCATTCATTTAAACCTTGCAATTTTTCTAAAGAAAAATCATGTTTACTTTTCAGCATTACTATTGCATATACGTGCACAGTGGGTTGACTTTTTTTTAATACTACAGTTCTTAATATAAAACCCCGTTTGACTTTTATGTTGGTCCTAAATATAAGATCCCAATCCATTTTGTTTCTCATATTTACTCAATTTTTTCTAAGATAGTCCTTCTAATAATTATAGTTTTAGCCAACATACTTGATTAGTAAGGATATTTTAGGAAAAACAAGACCTATTTATTACAAATAACTAACTTAATTTCTTTCCTTAATTTTCTCAGATTAGTCAACTAGCTCTTATAATTAGGACTGGAGGTAGTATTTCAGCATTACATGATGATCAACACTTTGGTGCTTTCTATTTCAACAGGCTGGCAAAACTCTAAGTGAAAGAAGATGGCATGCTTCATTCACTCAAGATGGTCACTTGGATATTGCCAAAGTGCTTAGACGAATCCAACGGGGGGTAATCTTATGATACTGTTCAGATTTAGATGACTCTGTCCTTATCGAATCATATATTATGAATGTGTGAACATGCATTACATTTGAGTTTAGTCATGGAACATTTGTTTGCAATTATAATATATGCATTGGACATGCATATATTATAACAGGCCTGTAATGCGTTGATTTCTGTAATAAGTCTGTTCTGTTTGTCGGGAGAATATTGATGACTTTTGTTAGTTAATAAGAAATAGAGTAGCTAAGTTAGTAATTACTTAGTATAACGGGTTATTGTAAATACCCGAAGTGTATTGTGGTTATATGTGTTGTAGTGAATCATTTCCCCTGCATCCTTCCACATAATAATAGTGATTAATGATGACAATCTGATGTTTATTTTATTTTGCCAACTGTATCATAGGTGATCTTTCTTGCTGACAAAATTAAATTTTACTTCTTTTTTTTTTAATGTTTCCTATTTTTAATATGTGTGCTCTCTTACTGATGTCAATTTTTATTTTTATAAATTGTGCAGGGTATACATCCTTCAATTAAAGGAGTAGTTTGGGAGTTCTTGTTAGGCTGCTATGATCCTAACAGCACGTTTGAAGAACGGAATCAACTTAAGGAGCAAAGGAGGTATAGATTAATTCAAGTGTATTTTTGTTGAACTCATAATTTAAACGAGAACAAGAATACAAAAATACTCCACAGATTCATATGGCCCACTAAAGTTACCCATGCTATTTTAGTATGCAATTAAGTGCTTTTAGTACAGAATTAAGTGCTGAGTTCTATTGAATTCCATTCTTTTGTCCAATCCCATGAACTAAAAAATTTATCATGTCTTTTGTTTTCTTCAAATATCAATCTAAATCTCATACATGGTCATGTTTTCTTTTATCTCCTAAAAAGCTAGGTGGTCTTTTGAATTTGCCAGGTTTTGAATCCCAAATCTGCTGGTTCTTTTCCTGCCCTCCCTCCTTTGTCCTTTGTTGGAAATGCTAAATATAATTGTGTGGTAAATTTATTATTCAGGGAACAATTCAACACATGGAAAGCTGAATGTCAAAGGTTGGTTCCAGTTATTGGTACTGGAAAATTCATTACAACACCTCTCATCGGTGATGATGGCCAGCCAACCGATGATTCTTTGATAAGTGTGCCTCTTTCAGATAAGAAAGTTCTGCAGTGGGTACAGACGTTACATCAGATTGGTATGTATGCGCTTTTCATACTCATTAAATGCTTTGTAGATATATCCATTCTGTCCGGGTTTAGTTTGTTGTACAACTTTTGCTACATGGTCTTTGGCCTTTTCAAAATTGGTTAGTTAATGAATCTCCCTCGTGAAGAGGAAAAGTGCCCTAAATATTAATTTTAAATTCAAATATGAGGATTAAACATGCATAGCAGCGAGCTTGTGACATTCAAAATATGCTCCCAGGATTGAATGTAACAAACCAATTGCATATTCATGTTATATAATGAGATCAAGAATGATTGGCTTGTGCCTTAGTTCTTGTGGCGTTGACATCTGGTCCATTGATATTCACGGTGCATTAGCATCACAAGGAACATGCTAGCTGGATGGGTTTATGCTGTAGAAATGTTTGCCTGTGCTTTCAGTAACCATCCACACTGTTAAATTTTTATTTTTTGTTGTAGGTTTGGATGTTGTAAGAACTGATCGAGCTCTTGTGTTCTATGAGAGTGAAACTAATCAAGCAAAACTATGGGATGTTCTGTCAATTTATACGTGGTTGGATGATGATATTGGCTATGTGCAAGGTGAATTACTATTTTTCGTCCTTTTATTGTCAGATTAAAGTATCTTCAGGTTGAGAGATTCCCAGGTATTACTTCTGTTGCAGGAATGAATGATATATGCTCACCCATGGTGATACTTCTTGAGGATGAAGCAGATTCCTTTTGGTGCTTTGAGCGTGCAATGCGAAGGCTGGTATGCTAGATATGTTGTTGTGGTTATGATACGCTATTTTTTGCCTATGAGTGCTGCCTTCAAGTGTTTGTTGTTTAGGTGATTGATATTAAAATAAGAAAGTCATTGCAACCTATGGGCCGTAGATATTAATAATAAGTATTTGAGTCATTTGTTTACCGAAACAAAAAAGTATTCGAGTCAATTAATGATTTAGCACTTAGAGATTACTCACCTTTAACTTTGGTCACGTAGAGAAAAGCCTCTCACTTTAGTTCGTGGAATTTTTCCTGAAACTACTTTGTACCGTCTAGGGTTAAATTCACAACTTGTCAACAAAATGTCCCCAAAGATAAAATGGGAAATGGAGAATGGGGATTCTTTGACCTTTAGAGAATTTTGCGGCAAATTCTGATTTTAACCCTACAGACAATGCCATTTTGGGAGAAACTTGTGAGATTTAGGAAAACAACACATTTCTTTGGTAGTTTATCCATGAATGCATCTATAACTGCAAAAGGTGTGAGCAGCTTAATCCTGAAATCATGAGTCAGACTCTAGAGTTGGCTTCGGTTTCATTCTCGCCTTTGGCTATTGCCCTTGCTTTTATTTAAATAGTGGCCAGTGTTTGTCCCTAGATAATGACTTTTTGTGATGAGTTCACACCCCTGCTGTTTTTGCATTATAGAGAGAGAATTTCAGGACCAGTGCAAGTTCAATGGGGGTGCAATCTCAGTTGAGTACGCTCTCCCAGATTATTAAAATTGTTGATCCCAAGCTCCACCAACATCTTGGTATGGTCAATATGTATGGTTAACTTCTCATGTGTCATGATTTGTATATCGTTTCAAAAGCTGTTTCTATATTATCATTTTGACTAGAATCAAAGATGTTTCAAGAGTGGAAGCATACTTTTGAGATAGCTGATATTGATGGGAAATTCTTTCTTACAATCATATATTTTGAGGTTGCTCGATTACGGAAAACCTTGCTCCATCTTTTGAAAGTGTGTTGTAATTGTTAATTTGGCTATGGTAGTAAGGGTCCTCTCAAAAAAGGATTGGTTACTTGTTAATCCCTCTCATCCTTATAGTTGTCAAAATTCATACAGAAACATTATATTAGTTTGAATGCCCTCAAAATAGCTTACAAACAATGTATATATTTATTTCACAGATGATTTAGATGCTGGGGAGTATCTCTTTGCATTTCGCATGCTGATGGTTCTTTTCCGCAGAGAATTTTCATTTGCTGATGCTCTTTATCTTTGGGAGGTAAGGAGTAATTGGTATTGCCAATCTATATGAGCTCATTGGGTAAAATTGGGGAGTTTGGAGTCTGTACTAGCTCCAAATTAAGAAGCTCATTTTAAAACATAATATAGATTGTTTTCAGTTGATGTGGGCCATGGAATACAACCCAAACATCTTCTCATTATATGAAAAACCAGAGACTTCCCAAACACAAGAAAATGCACCTGTAGTGAGTGGCAAATTGTTGAAGCAGTACGGCAAATTTCAGAGGAAGAACTTGACAACAGGCAATACTGAGCAGCATAGTGCGCTAGCAGTTTTTCTTGTTGCAAGTGTTCTTGAAGTGAAGAATAGGCAGATCTTAAAGGAGGCTAAGGGTGTAGATGATGTTGTTAAGGTCTCTCTTTCCATCCCCCTGCATAGATGCATGTATTAATAGTTTCAAGCACGCATTAGTCATTTACATCTGTTTCTGCTTGCATCTTGCATGAACCATTTACATCTGTTTCTGAATGCATCTTACATGAACCCTTCTTTCCAGATCTTGGGTGACATAACGGCAAACCTTGATGCTAAAAAAGCATGTACTGAGGCATTGAAAATTCAGAAAAAGTACCTGAGTAAAGTAAGTTCCGTTTTGTCTTTCCTGGTTTTAGATGCATGCTTTCTTGTTTGTTTAGGAGAAGTAGGGTAGGATTTATGGGCCGTATATTTCTTCTCATCTTAAAATAAATTGTCCTTTATTTTTTGTTTTTGTCCGTGGGGAGAAAACAATGCTAGTTGCTAGATAGAGTTGGAAGAGTAAATGAATGAGATCAAGTGCAGAGAAACAAGTAATCTATAATTCGAAACATGCATTAGTCTTTGGCTGTCTTACTTTCCATTTTCTCATTCTCAATGGCATTCGCTTGTGTGTCCATCTGAGAGTATGAAATTTTGTAACAATTGTTTGTTCATGCAGACCAAGAAGGCATGAGAGATATTTCTGGTGGCAGCAGTGGATACTGAATCTTTCTTCGGCGTGTGAAATTCTTCGAGGTGTTTGGCCATTCGTCGTAGGCCAACTTTTTCCTCTTGTAATAGCTAGCAGCTTCTTACCCCTGTTCTTTTTTTCATTTTAACGTTCTTCTTACGCCAATCCTGAATTGAGTACCAAACGAATTTGCAGCAGGGAATTGAAGCCTTTGTATTTTTACAATAGGGCGTTATTTGGTTGTCATCAAGGAAGGATTTTTTTTTTCAAAAAAAAAAATTCAATTCTTTAGACAACAAGGGTAGCATAAATGGCACAAAATATAAGAAGCGAGTTGCATTTTTGATGGCTTAATAATGAGGTTGGTTAAGAGTTTCTATTTTGTTATTTATATTATATAGATATTTTAATGTTTTTATAATTATTTTTATTATTATTGTTTCTGAAAGACGTATTTCTGTTAAGATTATTATATTTGGCAACTAAACTTCGTCTTTTTAATTAATAGCAGCTTTAAAAATGAACTCAGGAGCATGTCATCACTGCTCACAAAATTTTCGTGCGTCATACAGCTTCCTTAGCTATTCACATGCTCCTAATAATCACCATTATCATATATATACTGTTCTAGTTTTTAATATAAATCACTTGTATCATTTTATCACATACCAAAAAATGTACTAAATTAATAAAAAAATTCAATTTTATTCTTATTAAATTTTTTTTATGTTTACAAATCATTTTCATATCTCTGCTTTCTTTTTTCTCTTTCTAATAAAAATTAAATAAGCATAAAATTAAAAAATCAACATTAAAGTACACTATTAATTAATTATTTTAGAACCAAAACTTATTTTTGCCAATAACTGACATATATTACCAATATGGCATTTGCTAGGTCGTGAGCTAAAATGGGAGGGTACTTAAATATTCTTAAATATATATATCTATTTGTTCTTTCCAAAAATTGAAGGGAATGAATGTAATCGAAGTTGAAGTTATGCCGTTGGCCGGGAACTGACGTCCTGCGATGGCGGTATCGCGAGGCGGCTCCCCTAAAACAGACAGGAGGAAGCAACACAACAATAGAATTACAGTCATAGAAGAAGCTTAAGACGCATGTTCCGGTGGGGCCACGGAAATCAACGGTGGGCCCCACGATGCAGGCTATAAATAGAGTTGAGGTAAATATAAGTAATATTATTTAATTGGTGACTGGAGAGTTCTGACCAAAAAAAGTATAAAATTACCACATTAACAATTAATTAGTTTTATTTTCTTCAGTTAATAATTTAGTATCATATCAGCTCTCATGCGGGGCAACGTGAGACGGCGATCAGCGGCTGCGTGTCGGCTTTAAGGAGCCCTTGGCGGCAAGCGGCAGTTTCCTTTTGCAGTTAAGGAGCCTCACCTATAATAAAGCTCGCAGGGTCATAGCCCCAGACGAGACATTATCATTAATTGATTAGTTCGTGCTGCTTTTTCGTAAATGCAAAATGTTGCCGAGCGTTTTTCTGCTTCTGCTAGCTGGCCTGCTCCGACGCTTTGTTAGTTATACTGCGCCTCAGAGTCGTATCGTATGACTCTGACCTCACCTCACTTCTGTCCTCTGGCCCCACAATCATATAGCGCTCGTACGATTGCCACTAGCATACCGTCCTCCCCTCACTCGCCTCTCTCTCCTGTCATTTTCTAGTTCTCCATCAATTTCACTAAAGCTAACCACTAACTTCGTGATCCTGCACTGTTATGCTATACTTTTCGTTGTTAGACTGGTAATCTTCAATTATCTTTGCTTGTTTGTTTCATAATTTTTCTGGGTTATTTCGTTTTCTGTCTTTCCCACACCATTTTCACTGCTGTACCTTATATGCTATATGTATCTGCTCTCCCATCTTCCTCACCAGCCTACTTGCGCACTTTTCTTGCTAAACCTCGCTGTTCTGCTTCTCTGTCGTTCTTTTCCTCTTCTTCTTTTCGATGGCTTTGTGTCACCTAGTTTTTACTCTTACTCTCGTTGTCATCTTCTCTCTGGTGGTTTTCTCGTACCAGCAACCTCCGCTGGACGCTGCTGAGCAGGAATCGGTTTACCGGGTGCTGGACTCAGTCAACTCGGCCATTCCGTGGCGTTCTCTCTTCCCCGACGATCTTTGTGTCTCTGCCCCTCACGGCGTGGTTTGTGACTATTCTTCTGAATCTGATGGTTCTGGTGATGGCAACGAAACGGCACACATTGTTGAGTTGAACTTCGGGTATTTGTCAGACTTCACGCCTAACCCACCTTGCTCTCAAAATGCGACTCTCGACCCTCTCCTCTTCAGTTCGTTTAAGTACCTTCGCAAGCTCTTCTTTTACAAATGTTTCAACGGGTCTAGGGTTTCTCTGCCTGATGTTCCTCCGTCTTTTGGTTCGGGTCTTGAGGAGTTCGTGTTCATCGAAAATCCGTCTTTGGTAGATCCTTTGGATGGTATATTACGTAATTTTACGAATTTGAGGAGGCTGGTTTTGACGGGAAATGGGTTTTATGGTGAAGTTCCTAACCTGATAGGTGGTTTAGTTGGTCTGGAAGAGATTACGCTGTCCAGAAATCAACTTGCTGGTGAACTTCCTGGGAGTTTAGGTGATTTGAAGAAGCTAAAGCTTCTTGATCTTAGTCAAAACAATTTTGAGGGGCCTATTCCTGAATCACTTGGTAGTCTCACGGAGCTTCTAAAGCTTGATATGAGATCCAACAGATTCACGGGTAAGATCCCAGAAAGTTTCAGACACTTGCAGCGCCTCGAGTTTTTAGACCTCAGCTACAACCTTTTCGGTCAATTTGGAATTCCTCTGTTCCTGGGAGAAATTCCCGGATTAAAGGAAGTGTATTTGAGTGGGAATCCTCTAGGTGGGAAGATTCCAGAAATATGGGAAAATCTTGAAAGTATCAAAACAATAGGGTTTTCAGACCTGGGTTTGATTGGTAACATCCCTGCATCAATGGGGTTTTATCTCAGAAACCTGTCTTATCTTGGGCTAGATAACAACAAGCTTGATGGGCCTGTGCCTGAGGAGTTTTACCACCTAGATCTAATAGAAGAAATAAACTTGGAGAACAACAATTTGAGTGGTAGAATCCCATCTTCCATGGAATTCAGAGAAAAGCTAAAGTTGGCAGGAAACAGACGGCTCTGTGTGGACGACACATTGATGAATGCTAAAAACAGAGGCAGCTTGGGGAAATTAAAGCCCTGCAGCAAGAAAGCAGATATTCCTGATGTTGTCACTTTCAATGGAGTTTCTTTGGTCCAATTTTATCCTCGTTTCTTGTTCACTTCCCTGGCGATTTTGTTTGTCTTTACATGTTTATGAGGGTGGTTCATCCTTAGGACTAGTCAAGAAGAGACCAAATTTTTTTTTTTGCCCATTAAAAATAGCAAATCACATGTTATACTTAGTGTAGGTAGGAATTTTAAGAAATGCCTCGCGGAGGAATGGTAACGACTAGTGATAACTGATAACACTGCATCTAATTAGTGCCAGAAGCGCATGTTCATTTATTTTCCATTATTTTCCATTATATTTTTTGGTTTTGTTTTATTTACTCTTTTGATGGATAATATGCATGCATGAGCCGCTTCCCAATGCCAGTTTTTACAAGTGGTGCTGTGGCGGCAAGCGTAACTCGAGCACACATATTTTTTTTCACTCGAAAAACGAGCACATATATTTCTGTTACAACTTACAATAACGTACTACAGTACTCTTTTACAGAATATATATTATATAAGAGTAAAAATAAAATTTATTAAATTTTAAGACAAGTTATAGATAAAGTTTGATATTTTTGCTAGTTTCGATAAAATATATTGAAAATGTCTTGTAAATAAAATGAGGTGAGTATTGTATTATGAGAAAAGTAGAATTTGACATCATCACTCAAAGTTTAAATTGCCCTGTTAGAAGGAGTAAACTTATCCAAAAATAATAAACTAAAGTTCCATCCAACAAAAGATGGGCAAATACAATTAATTAATTTGTATGCAAAAATGCGATTGCCAAAAAAAGGACGATTTGTAATGGGGAAACTAGAAACAGACAATTAGAAAATGGCGAAAAAATATATATGGACAGAAGAGGGGATCTTGTTTCAAGTCTGGACTATGCAAAACTCGTTATTTTTGGACGGCTGTGAGCAAAACACTAGCTGGTTAGCTAGTAAGAAGTGACATTTACCTACACGGTTACACCGGTTTCTGTGGGTGAAAGAGGGGGGTGGGTGGGGGACAAAATACTTACACCAATATCTCGAGAAATTTCACTTATCATTATCCTTTTTCACTCTGTGCGTCCTCGTCGAAGGACCTTTGTTTGTTCCTGGACTTTGTTAGGGAGCAAGACGGCGACCCGACGTCCAAATCCGAGTTTTGAGATTTCAATCTGGATTTTGTTGATCCGCCACCAGCACTACTAGAAGCTTCTTTGGATTTCTTCCTTCGGGACTTCTTGGGAATGCCAGGCAGATTCCTCGCTGGCGACTCACTTCCTTCGCCCAAATCACAGGCCGCGGAGCTTCGAGAATCCTTGTTTTTCGATGACCTTCTCTGCCTTGGCTTTTCTGGCTTGTCTCTGCTCGGTGAATCCATGATGAAGTCGCCGCTCGACTGCCGTCTCGATGACTTCGGTATATCCGGTGAGTCTCTATCCGACGAATTCACAGATCTCGGCGTTCTTCCTCTTGAATCTATTCGTAAAACATCAACCATTATTACTGATTATTACACAGTGAATATGGTCCAAAAATGATCATCCTTTCACTTCTCAATTTAAATCTTACAGATTGGCAGTTTTTATCATACATGCAAAATAATGGTGGGGCTGTTTATATATATATATATATATATATATATATTAAATCTATACTTTATCATAATTTGTACGTGCAGATTTTGTGATGAGAATGAGCTGAAAGGTAAACCATGGGGAAAATCACGATAAGTACTAACGAAGGGGTGTAACATCCAAGTGGACAATATGTAATGATGAGCTCCGCTGTAAAAAATACTAATAGATCCATACTCTTTACTTGTTATAGGAATTTTGTCGGTGACCATGTATTCCTTTAGTGAGACCTGAATCATCATGATTTTGCCATTTATAGACTCCATGTTAGGTCCAATACACAAACTCTAGAGCCAAAAAGGGAACTTGATGCGGTTCAATTCAACAACCTGCAGGCTTCGGGAGCAAGAGATAAAAAGGGTACGTACCTTGGGAGGTGAACATGTCAATCTCTCTGTTAGCGTTGATGTTATGAAGGTCTCCGTTAACATCTGGAGGAGCTCCCGGGGTGTTTTTAAACTCGTTCATCTGAAAGGCTTTTTGTGAGTACAAATTTACACCCACCAACCTATCTATATACTATACCCGAAACTGCACCAATGTATTTCCATAATAAATAATGCTAAATACAACAATACAAGAGCCGTGTAACTATTTCATAATTACCCAGCTGGGTGAATTTACTGATGGGCCATCCCATCCTATATGAGCCACGTGCTTTACGTCTGTAGGGTTACCAATCTGCATTTCTTCCTCTTTTTCATTATCTGCGTGCATAATCATTCATCTTTTTTCATTACCCTCATAAGAAATCGAAGTCACTATACGTACGATTAAGAGAAAAGGATTCACGAACCAAATATCTGAGAAATGTATCTCAGCCCTTTCAGAAGGCCCTTCACCTTATTGTTGGACGACGCCGCCATTACATCAAACTATAATCTACCTTTGTTGTGCGTGAATGTATATACCCGATGAGATCAGAATCAATTAATTCTCTCGCAAGAATTCATGGGTTTTTGAATTGAATATTCCAGGGAAAATCCATGGGGGTGTGTGGTTTATGAGGCACATCCATGTATGTGTTTTCCTTCTTTCTTCTCAGGGACTTGGTTTGCGAAGGATGTGTTGTGTTTGTTTTGTGGGAGATGAAGAAAGAGAAAATCGGTTCAGGAGTTGAGGAGAGGTTTCGATCGACACAGGAAGTTTCATGGAAATGGGAATGATGTGAGAAAAAGGATGAAGCTGAGAGAGGAAATCGGTTTAAAGGATATCCATCTTTAACTTCGTTAATTTAGTGGCGATAATTTGTTTGTTGTTTTTTACACATCGTTCAAATCCACAAGCTCATCGAAATTTTAGGTGTGTCGTTTGGGGCAATAATCCCACTGTTAGAAAGTAATCTCGAACGTACGTGCTGCTGTATTATTTACTATTTATGAAGGTGATTTTCCCTGGGCAAACACATTAATTAGGAACGTCGACATATAATAATATAAGGACTTTGTCAAGGACGTACGGGATAGTATATATCTTTTTCCCTTACATTGATTTTATGATTCAATTACCAAAGAAATTGAGATTTACTTCTTGATTTTTAATGAAGCATCCATATTTTAGAACTCAAATAATAAGCGAAATATAAAAATGGGATTTTAAATGTTTTACTGATGAGTTTCTTTAACTTATAAATTATCTAATATTAAAATAATGTTAACATTGACAGCAATATCAAGCACATTTTTTCAGCTAGTATAGCTAACATTCTCATTATTCATCAAACAAATTTTAGTTAGCTATCCTGCTCATATCATTTTAGTTAATCTTCGGGGGTTTGATTTAAATACATAAACCTGTATTTAAAAAATAATTGAGTGGTAAAAAATATACACATTAGAACAGAGGACCAATTATTTATTATGCTTCAAGTGAAAAAATTTATCCTAAAATGCCGCACTTTGAGAAGAAATTTACTCAGCTGCTACTAATTTGTATGGAGATATTGTAACGCTAGAGTCTCGTCGTCCCAAAGTCGGATTTAAATAAAGTGGACTTCGTTAGAAGTTAGAATCAAAGATAATTCTCTATTTTAACGGAGGTTTTCTCTCTCTTGGAATCCGTGCTTGACGAAGGTTTTTGCGATGGATGAGAAAGTGCCCCCAAAAGTTCCACTGGACAGACCTTCGAACGAACTGGTGCTAGAGAACTATAAGAAAAAAAAGAAGAAGAATGGACATGAGTCATCATCATCTCCTGAACCGTCCCCACCCACATTGGAGGGGAAAGGAGAAGAGCAAAACCCCCCTACTCCTATGGAGCAAGACATAAGCAAGGTGGCAGAAAACGAAACCATGGATGGACCATGCGAACGTAAGGAAGGTGAAGAAACAGTGTCCCCCAAGCAGCCTAAAGGATTCTCGTACCAAGATTCGCTACTGGGAATGGGATATAATGGAATGGAAAATGGAGCAGCTGATATGAAGGAAGACGAACTTATGTCAGACTTGATGAACAGAACATGGAAAGTCCCGGAACCACTGGAGGAAGTGAAACAATTGATGCATGTGTATCTTGTCGTCCCTATCAAACAGGGCGAATACAATGAATGGTGCCTACCTTGGAATACCACACTCATCATCACGGTTTTAGGTCAGAGATATGATGTCTATCATCTTAAAGATTTGCTCGCTCGTATCTGGGGGATCAAAGCTTTTTAGGTCATCGACTTGCCAAACAATTATTTTTCTGTACGTTTTATTGATAAAGAAAACTGGGCAGCCCACTATAACAAAGTCTTGTTTGGGGGCCATGGGCAATACATCAACATTGTGTGTTGGTGCAACGCTGGTCACCTTATTTTGATGTGTATAACAATCAGCTGCGAAGAATTGCTACGTGGGTTAGAATACCAGGAATGCCTCTTCATTGTTATAACAGAGCTTTCATCTCGAGGTTAGGTGGGCGCATTGGATGAACCCTAAAGGTTGATATGAATACGTTAGATGTGGGAGCTCAGTCAGATCTCAAAATAGAGCGGGGTCGGTTTGCCAGGATCTGTGTTGAGTTGGACCTACAGAAGAAGCTGGTCCCCCGAATCATTACCGCAGGTGCGGTGTATAATGTGGAATATGAGGGGCTCGGTCTCCTTTGTTTCAACTATGGGAGATATGGTCATCAGAGATATTCATATCCTTGGGCTCTAAATTGTGGATTAGACATGGGTATGGCAGGACAAGCGCCATCAACAAGCACGACACCAGTAAAGACACTAGAAACTGCAATTCCTTCTCTGAGTGATAAGTTTGGCCCCTGGATGATAGTCAGAAAGGCAGGTAGAGCACGCAACAAGAGGTGTGAGGGAAACAGAGATTCAAAAGGCAAAGTTCAAAGGGGTATGGCTAAAGTCAGAAAAGTAGGGAAACCTTCCTTCCGGATGAGGTTTGACACCTTAGCCGACCTAGAGCAAGAGGAAGGGATGTTAGAGGGTCATTATCCTAACTGGAGAAAGAATACCACTAAAGGGGGGGATGAGGGTCCCAAGATGTATCCTAACTCAAATAGGAAGGGACCAGAGAACCAAAGCAAACAAAACCAGAGGAAAAATGGGAAAAAGGCCGAAATACCAAAGTCAAAAGGAAAGGAAAATGTGGGTATGCCAGCTACCACAAGTGAGAAGCAAAGGATGGGTCCAAGCCCAAAAAGTCAAACCAGTCCAATAGTCATTACTAACAAGACCAGACCAATTACCGAAACCCAAAGAAGACACCTTGTGGTGAGTAGAAACCTTCAAGAGTTGGAATCCCGTGTAATGTTACCAATTTCCAAACCAGGCCCTTTAGCAATTGTTGGGCCCATTAATCAAACTTGTTCAACACAGGGACCACCAAACAAACCGTTTCACCTGGGAGAGCAGATGCCGTCGAACTCGACCAATGATCATTGTAGACCCTGAAGTCATAGTTCACAAGAGCAAGCTTCCTGCACCGATCTACAGATAGCTCGGAGAAATGAGAATGAGCCTACCTTACAGGCGGAGGGAGACCCACTTGGTGGAATGGAATTGATGGAGTATGTGGAGCAAGAGGTGGATGACTTTAATGTCGAGTAAGTCCCTCATAGCTACTCCTTGGTTTTTTAGTTTTTTAATAATTATATCAACATGGAACTGTCGGGGGTGGGGTGCAGAACCTTCCCTCATTTATTAAAAGAAATCATTTTTAAGCATGGGATCTCTGTCATGTGCTTGGTCGAGACGAGAATAAGTGGTAGTCGGGCTAATAAAATTGTACGTAAACTGGGCTTTTTTGACTGGTTGAGGGTGGAGGCAACTGGTTTCACAGGAGGAATTTGGTTACTCTTGAATAACCAGGAGAGAAATATGGAATATTTGGCTTCAAATATGCAACTGATCCATTGTAAACTCACTGACATGAAAAATGGCGAAGTAGCTTGTGTAAGCTTTGTGTACAAGGAAACAAATCAGGCTAAGAGCAGAGCGCTATGGGATTCTTTATCTGCCATTCATGACAATATGCGTGAAGCTTGGCTTGTTTTAGGTGACTTCAATTGTTTCTTGGATGAAGGGGATAAAATTGGAGGGAGTCCTCCAAATAAACTCGCAAGTCAACAATTTAGAAACTGTCACTAGATGCGAATTGCTAGAGGTGCCGGTGATTGGGGATCATTTCACTTGGGAGAAAAGTAGAGTCAGAGAATGACTAGACTAGGTCTTTTGTAATTTTCAGTGGGAATCAACTCACCCCCTGATGAAGGCCCTACATTTGTTGAAATACAAGTCTGACCATCAAGTCCTTGTAGTAGGAAAGCCATCAGACAGATCTAATAGAGTTCGACAATCCCCTTTTAAATACCAAGCGGCTTGGTGCCTTGAAGAAACTTTTGGTGAGATTGTTAAATCATCTTGGGCAGACAAAAAGTGGGAAGAGGGATGCAGAACTTTCCAGAATAAAGTCAGTGCCTGGAATACGGATGTGATAGGAAGCATACCAAGATGAAAGCGAGAAACCATAAGGAGACTGGAAGGGATTGACAGATGCAAGCAAGCAGGCTCTCCAAATGGGCTCTGTAAACTTGAACGAAGGCTATGGAAGGATTACCAAAAGCTCTATCATCAAGAGGAACTCATCTGGTACCAAAAGTCTTAATGTAAGTGGCTTTAGTATGGAGACAGAAATAAGGTTATTTCATGCTACAACGGTAATAAGAAGGAAAAAGAAGAATATTGAGGCACTGCAAGACGTGAATGGGGAGTGGTTCACAGATGCTAATAACTTGAAACAAATAGCAGTGGATTATTTCACCAATCTGTATACAAAGGATAATTCAGTGACAACTTGTCTAAACTGGCCATTGAGTTTCCATAGCTAGATACGTCTCAACTTGATTTCATTCAGAGGGAAGTTACAGCCATTGAGATCAAGAATACGACGTTTGAAATGGGTGCCTTCAAAGCACCGGGCCTGGATGGCCTTTAAGCCCATTTCTTTCAGACCCAATGGTAGTTGGTAGGAGATAAGGTTTGTAACCTGATACAAAATGAGTTCAGGAACCCAAAAAGCATCAAGAGCATTAATCAAACAAACATCATCCTCATACCTAAGGTAGACCATCCAACAACTCTTAAGGAGTTACGACCTATTTCTTTGTGCAACGTCTGGTTTAAGATAATCACAAAACTCCTTGTGAATAAGCTGAAGGGAGTTATAGGACGACTGGTCAAACTAAATCAGTGTAGCTTTATTCAAGGAAGACAGAGCTGCGATAATATAATTATTGCCTAGGAAGCTATACACACAATGAGATCTAAAAGGTCTGTCAAAGGATATGTTACTATTAAAGTGGATATGGAGAAAACCTATGATAGATTAGACTAGCATTTTATGGAAAACATGTTAACCTCTCTGGGTTTTGCAAATGCCTTTGTGAATATCATTATGCAGTGTATCTCTATGGCTTCTATGAGAGTACTTTGGAATGGTAATCCCTCCATTGAGTTCTATCCGTCAAGAGGGGTTCGCCAAGGGGATCCTCTGAGGCCCTACCTCTTTGTTTTGTGCATGGAACGACTGGGACAGATCATATCCTATGAAGTCAAACAACAATGATGGAAATCGTTGAAGTTGAGCACTCAGGGACCAGCTTTATCTCATCTCTTTTTGTCGATGACCTGGTGCTGTTCAACGAGGCCTCCTCAGCCCAGATAGAGGAGATTAGAAGAGTCATGAAATTTTTTTAATGGAATTTCAAGACATAAAATAAATGTACACAAGTCAAAATGTGCACTTCAATAGAGCTTATGAGTATAGCCAGATGCTTGGTATTACTTTGTGCGCAGACTTGGGTAAGTACCTCAGAGTTCCCCTGTTACATAAAAGAGCAGTTAAACTCCACTATGCTCCCATCATTCATAAGATTCATAAGAAGCTTGCCAAGTGGAAGGGAAATTTTTTAAGCATGGCAGCGAAGACGGTGCTGATAAAGTCAGTTTTATCCAGTATCCCAGCTTACCAAATGCAAACTCTCCTCTTGCCAAAAGGGGTCCTACAAGAAATTGATAAGATTAATCAAGACTTCTTCTGGAACCATAGCCAAAGCAACAAACGCATGCATATGATAGCTTGGGATACAATCAAGAAAAGCAAGGATTATGGTGGCTTAGGTATTAAGGACTTGGTTTGCCAAAATACCGCTTTCATAATGAAACTTTACTGGGGATTGCTAACGAAAACGGAAGCCTTATGGGTCAAATGCCTTAGAAGCAAATATGACTGTGGTTCTGAGAAACTCCCAAAAGTTGAGGAAAAAAAAGAGAACAGTCAGCTGTTTAGAATAGTATTGTAAAAGTCTGGGATTCTTTCTACAAGGGTGTGGGAAGTAAATTAGGCAACATAGTGTCCACAAATGCTTGGGGGGAACGGTGGTGCCCTACAAATCTACCTCTCATCCAGCATGTTGAGAAAAACTTGCACATAATCTATCATGAAGACAATGTGAAGAGTTTTGTAACAACAAAGGTGACTGGGACATCATGAAGCGGCCAAACTTCTTACCGCACTAGGTTGTGGAGAGGATTAAATTGGTTAAACCTCCAAACAGAGTGGATAATGATTGCTTCTATTGGAGGAATTCCTCAGATGAGAACTTCAGTGTAAAGTCAGCGTACAAAATGATGTTTGAACAACAGCAGAATCAAAACGAAACACATTGGAACCGCATCTTGCGTTGGCCTATCTCTGAAAGAGCAAAAGTCTTCATACGGCAAGTTTTCCATGAGCGAATACCTACCAATGCTCTTAGATACAAGAGAGGAGTGAGTGAGAATCCCTACTGTCCGTTTGAGTGTCAAAGAGAGGAATCTATTATTCATACACTTCGTGACTGTGAGGAAGCAAAAAGAGTGTGGATTTATTTTATTGACCCAATGTTTATCTCTGGTTTTTTTCAACTGATTTACAGGGATGGCTTAAATGGAACAGTAAACATAATCCTAGCACAAGACGATTTTCTCACTAGCCGTGGCTTAAAATCTTTGGAAGTATCTGTTGGCTCATTTGAAAGAACAGATGTAGGAAGGCCTTGGAAGGGACACACGAACAAGCAGGCGAGGTGATCAACAAGGGCATCCACTATTTTATGGAGGAAACGTCAAATAGCAGGTATAAACACAAAATATACCAAGTGCCTGAAAGGGAGGAATGCAAGTGGGCGAGACTGAAGGAGGGCTATGTCCGTGTTGATGTAGATGGCTCGGTAGACAGCAGGAGAAATGCAGCTTGTGGCGGGGTTATTAGGGACGATCAAGGCAAATGGCTATGTGGTTTCCAACAAAACCTTGGTTTTATTCCATCCACAACTACAGAATTGCAAGCCATTTGCATTGGGCTTCAGGTTGCTAAACAATCGGGTTTCAAGAAAGTTCAACTATTCACAGATTCAATCCAAGCTGTTCAACTACTTATGAATGATCACGGAAACTTCCACCCGGTAGGTGATGTGATCGATAGAGCGAGGTCGCTGATCTTCTCCAATTGGGACCTTGAGATATCTTTCTCGCACAGAGAATCGTTAAAATGCGTTGATCTCATTGCCAAGAAGGCCCACCAATCAAACTTTTCAAACACGTTGCTTCAAGACCCTCCCCCTGACTGTCTTGAGCTCCTTGTCAATGACCTTCTTTAGTTCTCCTTTCTTTATATTTCTGTTTAGTTTGGTTTTCTTCCTTAGTTTTTAGGCTCTGTCTTTTGTTGTAATTTCAAGCTATCTTGTCTTTCGATTCAAAAAAAAAAAAAGAATAAAGTGGACTTCGAATATTCAATGCCTTTTTTTAAAATTCTTTTGGCCACAACGAGAGTACGTGACTCAAAATCTGCTTATTGGAATTTGACATTTATATTTCAGGCCGAAAGAAGAAGATTTTTTTTCACCAGGAAAAAAAAAAGAATTTATAATGTTTTTGCCATCATATATATATATTTTTTAAAGCGAACCCGATGCTCGAGACGAGTCATTAACCGCCAGATTTGGTGCTTTTTGAATCTGTGAAATTACGCGGGGTTAAGGGTTCAGTGTTCCTATTTTCCCACTGAGCCCACTCGACTAACCTGAAACCCTAACTCATGCTTTCATGATTCGGAGTGTTACATCTCTGTTACCGTGCAATTTCACTCAGTTTGGTATAAAGTTACAGTAACTTAATCGGTGAAAATGGCGATGGCTGGCTTGTACAGGCGGTTACTTCCTTCCCCGCCTGCGGTAGAATTCGCTTCATCTGAAGGAAAGGTTTGTCGCACTTGTTTTACCCTCCACCTACATTCCTCTGTTTGTGCAACTGCTTAAATCGGGGTATTTTCTGGGATGATTGTCGGCTTGTTGCATGTATTTCCAGTTTGAGATGATGCGGCTTCAAGCTTTGAAATAGATTGCGTAGTAATAATTCAATGTTTCTCTGATCAGACATTGTTACGATTGGTTTTGGATTTTTCCATGCATATTATCATCTCTTTTTAATTCACGAGTCAATAACCCAATTTCGTTGGCTTCCAGCAACTTTTTCTTGAAGCCATTCAAAATGGAACAATGGAAGGATTTTTTAGATTAGTTTCTTATTTTCAAACACAATCAGAGCCTGCGTACTGTGGATTGGCAAGCTTATCCATGGTCTTGAATGCTCTTGCTATTGATCCTGGAAGAAAATGGAAAGGTACGCGTATAGTTTCACGAGCAATTATACTTTACGGTGCACCTTTGACTCCATAGATGATAACTTTATTCTAGGGGATTGAGGAGCCAAGACTTGATGTAATTCCACTGTCGTGGCTCATAAAAACTTCCCAAGCTTTAGTTAGTTAAGTTGATATTATTTTTCATTATCCTCAAGATTCCTTCAATTTCCTGGAAAAATATTGATGGGAATTGGATCATGACATTTGTCCATTCTAAGAGGAATGATTCAATTAATCTTATACCAATATAGTGTGTTTACATGTTGCTTTCTTCTTTATATTCCTTCGTTCCATGGCTACATCCTGACATGTTAATGTCTTGTTACAGTGTGGGGCTAGTGGCTGCTCATTTTTTAATTTCTTGCCACACCTTATCATCTGCAGCAAAAATTCCTTACACTGACTGCAGTATCTTCTTTATAAGTAATTGAATTTAATAAGATCAATCTGAGTTTTGTTAATGTTGTCAAACGTATCGCTCTTGGAAAATTTGTCTACAGGTCCTTGGAGATGGTTTGATGAATCTATGTTGGACTGTTGTGAACCTCTAGAAAAGGTCAAAGCCAGAGGTATCTCATTTGGGAAGCTTGTATGCTTGGCTCATTGTGCTGGAGCAAAAGTTGAGGCCTTTCATACGAATCAGAGCAACATTGATGACTTCCGCAAATACGTGATGAGATGTTCAGCCTCTGATGATTGTCATATAATCTCTTCATACCACAGAGCTGTTCTCAAACAAGTATGTATTACTACTTTGATGCTACAGGAAATGACAAAATTTTGTTGCTTTGTTCATTGTTATTCACCATTTTCCACTCTGTGATGTTCCCATTACCAATGGTTTTGAATCTATAGCTTTTACGAGGTTAAGAAGTTGCAAATTTTCTATTGCCCATGTCTATTATTACCAGTAATTGAGTATTTCTATTTGAGCTTTACAAGATGAGCTTCTCATATACCATTACCCAGTATCCTTGGTAATCAATATTGATATGTTCTATTGTGGAATAGCAAGAATAGTAATTAAATTTTCATGACAGACTGGAACTGGTCATTTTTCTCCTATTGGTGGCTATCATGCTGGAAAGGACATGGCCCTTATTTTGGATGTTGCACGTTTTAAGTATCCTCCTCATTGGGTCCCACTTACCCTTCTCTGGGAGGGCATGAACTATGCTGTCGAAGACACCAGACAACCTAGGGGGTAGAGTTTCTTGAATCTGATTTTATAAAATTTCTGGTTAGTTTAACATGGTAAAGATGATTGAGATCAGCGGTTGCATCACTATTTGCTCAAGGATGATATGGAAAGAGGAGTGATTTTCTGTACAATAGATTTTTTTTTTTTGGTAATTGGACCTGGTAATTGTATGATGCTTCTTTTCTTTATGGCTATCTCAAAACTGGAAGACCTGTTGAAATCAAATCATGATAATTTATCTTTATGAAGGAGGTAGCATGAAATTTAGGTTCGAGTTACGGGAGATTTCTGATACATGAGGTATGGATCTTCTAAAAGGCGTCTTGTTGGGGTTAATATAGCAAATTCAACCTTGGTTTTTGTTGACTGGTACAAATTCATTGTCTTTTCTTTCACCTCCTAGTAAAACAAAATATATACTAAAGGAATACATTACTCATGCAAATTTTGCTCATTTCTTCATGTCATTTCCCTCTATGTTATAGTCTACTTTTTTTCTCTTGGTAAATGAAGAAATAACGCATTTAATGGGAGATTATATTTACTTCTGTTAGTTTCTATCCACAGGTTCATGCTTATATCAAGGCCTCACAGGGACCCTGGTATGCTTTATACCCTGGTATGTTGCATCTGTTATAAAGTCAGTCAAAACATCACAAACAAAGTAAACAATCAAGAGTTTTGTTGCGGGTATCACATTGTTGGATAGTTCTCCCTACATTGATTTGTTGGATAATTCTTTTTTCCTCTCTGAATTCGAGCATGAAGAGTGAAGTATAGGGCTTGCACAGATGTACAATTAGAGATTCCTTCATTGTTATTGTTTGTCCATTAAATCATGATCCTTTCACCATCCTTCATCAGTTGGGCATATTTTGTTTATGTATGTTATGCTCGTTTAATTTGATTGCTGATGTTGGTCATTGGATGTATTATGCACTTTTGCTGAAGATATGTGTTGTTCTTGAACTTGTAGAGCTGCAAACATGAGAGTTGGATTAGTATTGCAAAATTCCTTATGGATGATGTTCCCCTTCTACTAAAATCAGACGACGTGAAGAATGTTCACAAGGTGCTCTCAGTTGTAGTCAATTCGCTTCCATCTAATTTTGGGGATTTTATCAAGTGGGTTGCAGAAGTCAGGAGGCGAGAGGATGGTAGTCCAAGTTTGAGTGTAGAGGAGAAAGCTAGGGTTTCTATTAAGGTAATGGTTATACTTTATCTAATTGTCATGTTTCTGTCCATCAGTAGTTAATCCTATTTTGTGCTCATAGTTTTAAGAGGTACATTTTGTTCTGCAGGCAGAAGTATTGAAACAGGTGCAGGAGACTCGGCTTTTTAAACATGTCACTTCTTTTCTATCAAATTCTTGTTGTAGGCTGCCCTCTATTTCAGGTCACGGAGACACTTTACCTGACATTGCAGCAAATGTGTGTTGCCAAGGAGCAGAAATTCTAGGCGGGAAGCTCAGCTCATCGGCAGTGTATTGCTGTAGAGAAACATGTATGAAATGCTTGAAAGCAGAGGGTGACAAGCCAATCACAATGGTCTGTGGGACTGTAGTAAATGGTAACAATGAACAAGGGGTTGATGTTTTAATTCCTTCTCCTCAAGGACCGTGTTGTGATTGCTCTGGTCCAAGTAAGTACATTGAAATGCACCCAGCTAGCAGTGACGTGCTTACAGCACTGCTACTCTCGCTGCCATCCACAACGTGGATTGGCATCAAAGATGGGCAAGTCCTGAAGGAAATACATGAACTTGTTTCAATTGATAACCTTCCTACTTTGCTGCAAGAAGAGGTAAGAAGCTCTCATTTTCTTTTGATAAAAAAGGCTACTTTTACGTTAGTAAGTGTGATTGTTAATTATATTGTCTGCAATGATATTTTTTGAAACATCATTGCTTAATCTCGATGCCCAGGCATGCTGAATAGTAATATCTGCGTCATTCTATGCAATCGTTTATAATCACTAATTCACAAATATCTATATATCTTGCAAATAGGGAACTGTGCATTTTAGTCCTAGGAAGTGCTTGAATGAGGACAAGTTAGAGATCAACAAATGCCTCTGGACGATTTTTCCGGCCCTGGTCCCCCAGTAAACCTGAATTATTGTCCATACAATCTTGGTGCACTAAGCTATAGTGGAATAGGCTGATCATTAACTGAATACGTTGCTGTCACTTTTCAGAACATTGGCTTCTATTGCTAATTCTACTCTTTCCTGTTTCTACCTTTTTTTGTTGTGATATTTCCTGTTTCTACATTTCTTATCATAAATATATCCATCCCAGGTTTTGCACCTAAGAAGTCAGCTTCATATGCTAAAGAAATGTCAAGAGAACAAGGCAGATGAAGATCTTGGTGCGCCTGTCTCCTAGCATCACCATTTCTCATTTTCTTCATCGAGCCCATATATCCGTAAGACAGGCATTGTGAATTCAATAATTTAGGCACACCTTGCCGAAGCAATGTCCTGCGTCCAGTTATTTGTCCGAAAATAACTGGTATCTGGAACCCCTTGGTATCCGAAAATACCAAGGGGTCAGTTTTAAGGTTTAGGTAAATCATGTTATACAGACTACAGACTGAAGTTCTCGCTGGAACTTGCTTTGCACACGAGATTCAAGCATCTGGAGCACTGCCAGCTCACTTCATCACCCTATTAAGTTGTCCGGTATTATAAAGTCACTTGACGTGACTACTGTCTATTGGAGAATAAGTAAGCCTGTTGGTCAAAAAATTTATGGCAAGTTTTCACATTCACTTGTATTTTTTGAATGTCTCATTTATTCAACAGTGCGTGTTTGAATACTATTTAAACTTATTTTAAATAGCATGGTTACAATTGAAAGTGGTTTCATATATTTGGTAATACACTGGCGGCTTGCATTTTTTTATCCTTCTTAATGACGTGGTGGCATGGATTTTTCTTACTTCGTAAATCATGTTCCGCAAAGCTATCTATTATTGACCTTTCACATTTATTCTCTACGCAAATGATTAGGGAAACAAGGATTCTTCAATTTCCATAAAGTTTTTCTCTGTTACTATTTTCTATCTGTATAGACAAATAGTTTGTGGGTTATTGCTATGATATTGTCGTAAAATCAACAAATAAATTCTGTCTAGCAAAGACGACAATCAAAACGTAGTGAATGAATTGACTCTTTGTATGATTTTATTCGATCCCAAGAGAAGTCAAAAAAGAATGGGAGGATTAGTCCCAAGAAGAAAAATAATTACTAAAAATCCTAATAACAACTTGAGTAGGGTATAGTGACAATTTTAAAATAAAGAATGACAATTTTTTAGATTTATTTTGTAATTTTTTTTCCTCAGAATTTTATTGTAATTCTCTCAAAAAGAATTTGATATGATAACTAGACAAGGCCGAATTAGACATTTCAAAACAATATATAATAAAAAAGGCATTAAAAAGGTTATAAATTATTAACAAGGACTTTAAAAGTTAAAATACTTGTAATAACTCATTCTTCAATTGTTTTATTTTATAACATTGACAGAAAAGTTATAATTTTTAAAATATTATCAATATTTTTAATTATAATTTTTATTTTTATTGAAAAATAATTATAATTATATTTTTTAAAGAATTTAAATAGTAACAATTTATTCTATCGGTCTCCATTCTTTTTTTTAATAGAAAACAATTAAAATGCATTAATTAATTATAGAAAAAAGTAATACAAGAGTATAACTAAATACTACATATGATCTTTAATATAAAAGCTAATTGACTAATTTAAGTAAATTAAGAAAGTTTATTAATTTGTTATTTATAATAAATAGGTGTTATCTTTTTTTAGAATATCCTTACTAATAATGTTTATTAGCTAAACTATCACTTTGATGTATGTGTTCCTAGAAAAGAAATTTATTCATTTTTTGAGGTTTCCCAGAGCGTGGAAACATACAAGAACTCTTGAATTGAAATGGAAAAATAAATGTAACTCCAGTTACTTCAAAAAACATTTAACACATAAAACTACTATAAGAGTTACTCTAAAAAAATAAATAAATATGAAGATAAAATAAATCAGAATCTTGTATTTATAATTAAATTAAATATCAAAAGAAGAGGCGAGAAATAAAATTATAGAGAAGAAGGTGCCTGCATATGGGGCGCTATGTTGACTCTCTCCCTCCCACTGTTTTCCCTAACATAAACGTTGACGGTGTTTCAGAAGTCAAATAGCAGCTTCTTATGCACGCAAAACGGGACCGCGCCCCACGTCGAAATTCAAATAAATTGTCGACGGGATTAAAAACGAAGCAAGACTGAACAGGCCGAAATTACTTTCAGTGTCGTCTCAAGATTCACGATGGCAACTCCAAGTCTCTACCGAAGAGCCCTCCCTTCTCCCCCCGCAATCGAGTTTGCTTCTCCCGAAGGAAAGGTACATCGCTACAAAATTCAGAAGAAAAAGCATCAAATCCCTAATTTTGGCAATTTAGATCCATTCTTCAAATGATTTTGTATGATGAAGGATCGTGAGGTTGTGCAGAAAATTTTTGTGGAAGCTCTCGCACAAGGAACCATGGAAGGCTTCTTCAAATTAATTTCATACTATCAAACGCAATCTGAACCTGCGTACTGTGGACTGGCCACACTTGCAGTCGTCCTTAATGCACTTGCTATTGACCCTGGTAGAAAATGGAAAGGTGTGTCTTTCAGTGCTTTCTTTTTCTTTTCGAATCAGGATTTCTAGATTACGTTGAGTTATGAAAGGATAATCAAATGCGACATCTAATTTGTATGGTAATGTATTGTAAAGAGCTTCTAATCCTTTGGAGAATCTTCACGTTCATATTACGTACTCATTGGATACCACCACGACACGTGTCCCTCTTTTTCTTGCCACAAAAGGAATTGTGTCAGGGTTTGAGATTGCCGCGAGCTTGCGTTGCGTTGCTTTATCGTACGTATCAATGTCCGTTGCGTCTTTAATTTCAAGGACATAATGTATTAAGATCTATTAATTTCTTTACAAGTCGCGCCCGTTGTCAGATAGCAACCGTGGTTTCCTCTCTTAATTTCTAAGTGCACTTCTCACTTCTCTGTTTT
>NW_021632940.1:0-79499 GCF_004799145.2 Neltuma alba
TCAACAGAGAAAATCACTGAAAGCATAAATATAATACTCCTCAACTAAGCCTATGCTAGCTGTTAATTGTCCTAGCAGCAGAAGTCTATTACAACCATCTGCTACTATATGTATCTAAATTGATTGATCTTGTTCAATCTGAACTGAAGTGTTACAAGCAGATAAATAGATTAGATAAGCTATCTCATATCAGACATCTAAATTTAAGCTATTCAGCCCAGGGGCCTGGCCTAACAGATACCATATACTAACACCATCAAATGCATAAATAAAAAGTTGGAGTAAGACCTCATAACAAGAAATGGATGGTCACAGCATTGACGAAGACGTAAGAGCAGCTCCAATATGGAAGCATAATTATGAAGAATGCGCCCTTGCTCAACAAACTGATCAAACTTGACCTATATCATGTTGGATAAAAGTCATTTTTCACATCACAACAACAAAACTTATTCCGCCAATTGTGATCAGCTATATGAATTGTATGCCACTGTGCTCTAATCACAACCAACTCTTCCAATACATAATTCATCAATAAATCTCGATCAATAATTTCCTTTAGTGTGCCAAAAAAACAGTAAGAATGGTAATTACACAGTTGATGATAACAAGTACCTTAGATCTTTTGAATAGTGCCTCATAAAAGTCCTTTTCAGCTTCAGTGAGTTCACAGTAAATTATCTGCACTTCAGCTGGAGGAAGAACAATAATAGGCCTGCAAAAAATAGCAAGTTATAGGATGCAGATACAAAGTAGCACTAAGGCCTTGAGCAGTATACTGACTTGCCGTCGCGATCCATGCTATGTTTAGTTCTCCTCAACATGATTGGCTTCAGAATGGATTGAACCAACTTCAGCCCTCTCTCATCACCCTCCTCGAATGGTTTCTGAACGAGTTTGTTCCACCTGAACAAAATACAATAAATCCTCCCAGTCCAGCATTCCAACCAAATACCCACTTAAACTAACAATCAAAGTTCACCAAGTAAAAGCAACTTACACGTGTAAGAGATTACTTCCCAACCAACAAGTTCTTCAAATTAGATGATGAATTAGCAATGGTCACTTAGGCAGAGTGATGAAAAGCCCAGACAGATTGTTTAATTTCAGGTGTAGGTACTTCAGCTACTTTACAGAAAACGTGACCAGGATGCATGATACTTGTAAGACTTTAAATCATAAAGCTTCAATTTTTCTGTGTTCATCATAGATGTCAATGCCACCACAACCAATCCAGGTATCAGATTATTTGTCTTAAGGAGACAAGTGTTCCAAAAGTTTAAACCTAAGATATTGATGCATAAGTATTAAGTCTTCGTCATCATTGTTCCAAACCTAAAAAGGGAACCTTTGAAAACTACTTCAGAGGATTTTCCTAAGAATGTATAATACTCTGTATGCCCATACCTAGGAAATCAATATATCAGCTAAAGTTTACCTACGTCCAAAAGCAAAAACCAAAAAAAAAAAAAAAAAAAAAATGGAAACGTGAAAGAACAGGACAAAAGATTATCTAAGTATAGAATGCAAATGCATAACATTAAGAAAAAGGCAATTTACCAGGCCCAATGACCCCAAGGCTCTATTCTCAGAAATCGAAGAAGACTGTAAACATCTTCAAGGTTGTTCTGTGATAGAAAAACAATATGTCAGGAAGTATAAAGACTACGTCTGCAGTCAAAACCAAGCCAATAATGAGGCCAGCTGATATTTGAGACGGGAGCAAGTATATGACTCCAAGAAACAGTGTAGAAGTGTGTAAAAGATAAATGTTGACAACACATGAATATCACGACAATCCAGAGCTGTCTCTGCATGGAAAACTATGATGACACGTGAACACTTGAAAAACACGCAAGTATGCAACCCAGATAGATGGGAAAGTAATTGCATGTCAAAGAATGTGGGTACAAAAATCTGTGAAATGTCATTATAAAAAGATTTTTTTTCATAATTATAACACATTTTAATTATACCAAAGCACGGAGGACAGCCATAATGCAGTCAGCTCAGCCGGATTATTCAAATTTTGGTTCAAATTCGGTATAACACATATTTGCATTACATGGAAGTCTGGGAATTCCAGCTTCCTTCCACAATGACAACATAAATTGCAGTGTTATCCCCACTAAAGGCTCAATACATCAACCCAGTGGAGATCATACATTAAATTGGATTTTGAATAAGGACTAGTTATGCATATATAGAATTTTACAGTGACTACACAAATATATGCTAATAAAGATACAGAATATGTTGAGCTCTTCATATTCTTTGGGACATAAAACAAACGAATAGTGAATAAAAAGACTAGATGAAAGGTGAGACCTTGAAATTAGAGTAAGCTTGCTCATTCCTGGTACACTAATTCGTAAATCTACACAAATACCACAAAAAAATTTGGCACCATGCAATAGGCCATAATTAGGATATCTCACCTGGATAGGAGTGCCAGTAAGACACCAACGTCTGTCAGCAATTAAAGCTGAAGTAGCCATCGATATTTGGCTTTTGGAAGATTTTATAGTATGTGCCTCGTCTAGAACCACCCTAAACCATCGAATTGAGAAAAGTCCACCATTATCCTCTGCATTCTATAGATAAGACGAATATAAATATGCATTGGCTAAAACTTTAAAGACGATGCTTAAAAGAGGCTGACAACTTTTAGAATAAACATGTTTTATCTACCTCGCCGGAAAACTCAGAGGCTACAATTCCATATGTAGTAATTACAACATCACTCTGAGCCAGAGTTTTTGCATCTTTTGGTCTACTCTGTCCATAATGAACATATAAAGACAGAGATCCAGTCTGCACATGAGTTTCAATCTCTGCCTGAAGACAAAATTAAATGTTCAGAACGGTAAGGAAAGCATATAGTCCCACATATTAAAGTCAACTACTGCAAAGAACCAATTAAGAAGATGCAGACCTGCAGTGATCCGCTAACCTACATAATAAGTCAGTTTTTTTTATTAAAAAAATCCTAAAAAATTGACAAATTAATTACAGATTACCTTCCATTGTCCTAGAAGTGTCATGGGACATATTATCAGACTGCCACCATTTGTTAGAGCATTCCTTTGCTTCCTCAGTTTATCAAAACTAGAAAACTTGTTTGCCTTCTTAGGTACATTTGAAGAGTTTTGCACCATGTCATTAACTTCACTTTCAGACAAGGGTTGATCCATGAGTTGACTACTTGATGAACCACCAGTGCCTGAATGGGCAACGAGGAGTGCTATGGTCATAATGGTCTTTCCAAGCCCCATAGCATCTGCCAAAATCTTCAAAATTACAATAAAATCAATACGTTGCGGATGTTAAGCAAATATGTGAAACTCAGAATAATCCAGAGAGTGGATCCCCTAAAGTTGAGGCCAAGAATATACTGAAGTTTGCCTTTTCAAGAGAGAGAAGGTGTTGTGTTTTATTAAAAAAAATTTGAGATGAAATAATGAAAATACTCAAAAAAAGGGTAAACTTTAGAGAAATTAATGGGTTTCAATTTCAGAGGATCCATTCTCCATAATTAACAAATCAACAAACATACTCCTCCTCTAGCCATCTGAAGTGTGCTTGGAAATTCTATTGTGGCTTCTCCAGAGAAAACATTCAAATAAATAACCAGCTCCCTCCTACAAAGTATTATCACAAAGAATCCAATGAAAGGTAATCAATAAGTCATACATACACACGCCTACATACCCACACAAACATAGATTAGTCAGCATGACCATAAGCATACTCGTCTGCCAGGCGATATGCCTCCCAGCATGGATGAAGTGTTGTTGCTGCCTCATCCATAGGCCGTCCCTTCTCCAGCTGGATCATCCAATGAAGAGCTTGCTTTTGATAGGGCCGCAATTCACACTGAAGACTACCAGGGGGATCCATTTCCTGAAAAATACAATCAGGTAATTACACAATCTAATTTTCTATAAGCACAATGAAGGCAAAACAGTGGATAATACTCTTAGAATGAAGCACCTCTAGCTCTGAGCAAGCTCCAACACCAACAATCTTGTCAAGATCAGTATCAGATATTGATTTCTCACTGTCTACCTCATTATCATTCACAGAAGGACGGTTGGATTTGATGTGCAGTAATGTTGCCTGAAGAGAAGAGTCCTCCTGTAAATGAAAAGTAATATGTTAAAATGTTGGCAGACAAGGCCATAAGACAGATATAGATAAGTTTTCACCTTTTCATTGAAAGGGCGCTTCTTTGAGTACAAGTCACCAGGAGTGAACTCTGCCTAAAAATCAGGTAATAGTATAAGATTCAGCACGGCTTTATTTGTGCTCATACATTACTTTTTATGACATTGAAGCTAACTCATTCCTTACACATAAGTCACATTCATGCAGAAGAACCTTGGTAAAAGATTCAGATAACATAAGATCAGCAATCACCTTTTTGAAAGGGCTCAAGCCTAGCAACCTAAACAAGGTTGGAAGAGGATGAAATACTGATTCATCAGTGGAATTTGTGGCGTCCTTGAGAGAAACCTGGTGACGTTTGCGAAACATTGAGCTATTGATGAATACTCTGAAACCAAAAGCAAGATATAGTAATTACTTACAATCATATACAATAAATGCATACCAACAAAAGGGTTTTTCCCACTTATTGAACATACCTAATTGACAAAATAATGGTGTCCATGATGCTCAAATTATTAGGAGCATGTTTGCAATGCCCATCAATCCTAACTTTCTTATCCCGTACAAGGGGCAAGAGACACCTAGCCCATTCATTCGGTATTCTACCAATCTGCCAAAAGACAGTCAATTCAGAAACTGTAATTGCAATATTAAAAAGTTTTTAACCGTCTTGTGCATCACCTCTCCTGTTTCCTTGGTATAGAACCGCACTATCTCCGAACAAGCTGTTGCTGCCGGTCGTCCCCGTCCAAAACCCTTACCTGGAGATGGCGTAGTTGACCCTATCTTCAGCGGGAACTTGAACAATACTTGATCACCAGGATTCATACTCCTCCCTTTACTGGTCGAAAGACCCGCCATTTCCCCACAACCCACGAACCACCAATCACTTGCAGCTGAACTTGAAGGCCCTCCCACATCCTCGGCGGTACAATCACCTGAGTTGGAAACCGAGTCGGCAACATTTGCTTCCGACCCCAGAGATCGATTATTGTCCTCAGAAGCAGTTGGCTTGGACTTCACCGTGACACTTCCACCTCCAATTCCAGCATCAGAGCTTGAACTTCGATGCGAAACTTGTGAATTCCTCTGAGTCCCCACACTTAACCTCTCTTTCAATTTGAACTTGGGGGTATCAAAGATGATGTTAATGGCGGCGGTGAGGTCATTGTTAGCCATGTGCAGGGCTCTAATGATATCCATGTCAGAATACTCAGCGCCAACGATGGATCGGACAGTAGATAATTGTTGGTCTACAACCTTATTATTCCTCATGTTGCAGAGCCCTAACCCTAACCTGGTTCTAAGCGTTCCAGAGCGATTGAGAGATGCCAGCAGCCGAGAACCGAAGCTGAGTATGAGAAAGCCAGGAGTGTTGAGGCTCGCGTAGAAGTTAGAACGGAGTTTGAATGAATTGGTGAAGTTTTCAAATTGATGAATGCATCAATGAGGCTCGAGGCCACTTCAGTGTATGGCGGGAGTTCGCGCCTGACACATTCGTTTCACGCCTTCCTGCTTCCCGCCATCTCCAGTGCGGCGCTGAAACGCGGCGTTTTGTTTGGGCATCAAGGCCATTTTTTTTCCGCCTCAACAGGGACAGAGTTAGTGCCTGTTTGGCAACACTTATTTGAAGCTTATAAGTAGCTTATAAGCTCTATAAGCTCTATAAGCTCGATTGACAAAAGTAGGGTCTGTTTGGATCAGCTTTTTTGCAATCGGGCTTTTGTCTGAAAAGCTACAATAAGCTATAAGCTAAAATTAACAGCTTATGACTTATAGCTTATGGCTTATGGCTTTTGAAATATGGAGAGAGAGAAAGTTAAGAAATTTATTACTTCTTTTGGTTCTTATTATAAGCCTCAAATAACTAATTTGTAGATAATAAAAAATCAATTAAAATTAGTTGAAAGTAATGAATAAGTTAGAAATATATTTTTATTTTTAAATATGCTCCTAAAAATATACTTTTATTTTTTCATGTTTCACTTTATATTTAAAATATTTTTTATGACTTCTCCATATTAAATTATTTTAATTTCATTGTATTATGTGAAATTATTTTTTTAATCATGTTTCATTATTTATTAAAACCCATGCCCATTTTGATAATTTTTCAGCCAAAATTACTTTTACTCAACTATAATCCAAACAAGCTTTTTCCAATCTCATTTTTGTAAACTAGCTTGTCTGAACTCCAATCCAAACACAATTCAGCTTATCCAATTTAACTTTTACCAACTTCACTTTTCCATAAGCTACTTTTTCTATAAGCTGCTTTTCCAATCGCTGATCCAAACGGACCCTTAAACTTTTTCTCTATTGTTGGTAGTGATTTGAAATTTCAGATTGGGATAATTGTTATAAAAACCTAAATAAATAATATAACTATTAAAAAGTCTCAATAACAACAAAATAATTTGTAATAACAAGTTTTAGAATAATACTCATCCGGTCCTAAATATAAGACCTTTATATATATAAAGGTCTTATATTTAGAACAGGATAAGTAAGTGACAATTGCTCTGTTTCAATAACAACAGAACAACTCATAATGATAAGTTTTAAAATAATAAGTGACGACTGCTCACTTATCATTAGAACTTAATAATAATTATTTTCTTTCTTTAAAACCTCATTATAATTTTTCCTTTAAAATTACTCTATCAGCTGTGATAAATCTCAATGTCGTTAGCATGTATCTTGAATAAATCTTTTGACGATTTTAAGAAAGCTTTCAGAACTTAATTTCAGAATTTCTTAACCTCTTCAGCTAAATTGAGCCATGACCAGTAAGTAGTACTAGTCTATGTGAAAGTTGAGTTTAGTGCGAAATATTAATATTCTGGCATCATATGGAAGCTTTGTGCTTTTTAATTTGTAGGTGTAAATAAAGCGGATATAAAATATATTGCCTTGACTTACATAAATAATGTGCTAACAACATAAAGTCAGCAAGTCTTAAAACCAATTTCCCAAATAGACAATTTAATGAGAGGAGGGCATAAACACGGTGGGCTGTGACCGAAGCTCCATAAACGTGGAATGTGGCGAGCCTCTGCCACCATTACCTATAAATAGGAGGCATTGCGTGTAGGGAGGTTACACAATTATCACGTAAAAGCCCACTAATAATAATAAGGAACCAGTTTCAATACTTATCACCTTGATGAGCACCTGAAACTCATCGGCTCTAGTCTCATTTGGACAGTTTGGATTTAAAATTTTTAATTAATTATTCTTAAATAGAAAAAATTATTTTTTAAAAATATGAGAGTTAAGAGATTGCCTCTATTTTAGATTCTATACATAGTAAAATAATTATTCTGAACAAATAAAAAAAATCAGAACAGGACTATTCAGCACGTCTGATAAGCTTAGGATGCTCATCAGGGTCCCTAATCACAACTTATTCTCTTTGTCAGGGCATTTATTGCTCGCCTCCATTCACAATTCATAAATCAGGTCCTTTATTCTCATTATTAGTTCCTCACTGTTATTCCAATGTTCCCAGTACGAATTTATTTCGTTTTTAAATAAATAATAATAATTTATAATAATAAAATGGGTTAAAATACAGGGTAAGAAATAGGATAAAGACGTTGACTACACAATTAGGGAGAATAACAAATTCCTGCGACAAGTCCTAAAAGAAATGGAAGAAAATTTTTGCTTCGAGTGAAATATATCATCCCGTAGAGTTCTTGGAGGAGAGAAGCCAGTTTGCTTATAGACGAGTATAGGCTTGCTGATCATGACGAGTTCCAGAGAATCGGAGACCAGGGAGATACTAGCTCTGTACATCCAGTTAGGCGCTGCACGAACAGAATAACGAACAAAGGAGAACTAACAAATTTCCCTTACCCGCGGGTGAACTGGTGCATTTGAGATCCTCTGAGACAGATGATACCATGGCAGCATAACACTGGTCATTGGCCCACATCTCTGTGTTCCCACTTACTCCCATTAACACGTCAGCATGCATCTTATCATCTGAGAAAACAATGAAGGGATCCTGGCAACCATTTTCATCTGATTATGAGTCATTTTTCACTGTGAAGCTGACCATGTCTCCAGCACACATATCGCAGTGCATTTCACACCAACAATGTTAGATGTGAAGATTAGCAACTTTTCTGTCATTCCCGTGGTGACGAAGCCAAGATGTGTAAATTTTACCCATGTGGAAATTGGTATTTTATGCTGATATATTTACTTATTCAGGCATCATCAAAAAAATATAGGTTGGTATGGATGGTATTGGAATAAAAACGGTAGCTTCGTTTACAGAAACTAGAAATTAAGGCCAAGCAAGATCCATCAATATTGATTTTGTATGCAAGTCGTCGTGATATTCAATTATCAACACAAGCAGTCAATTATTATCAATGTTTAGCTTATACCTATCGTGTTGAATACAATATCAAGGCTTTTGATAGAATGTGTCATTTATAAGTTGTAAATAATATAGTAAATTTTAAACTTCATGCAACAATGCACGACAATAACGGGCTTTGGTAGAGGCAGGTCTTAAAATACGTGTGCATATACCCCGAGCTAACTAAACAGGTGAAAGTTTAGACTGAGTGGTTTTATAAAATGCTAAAATTAACAAGGCAGGGTTTGAACTCAAACCCAATAAAATTTTGCAAGACGAGAACATCGATCATCTATCAATGTTGCCTGTGTGCAGTTCAGATTCATCGATTAATAACAGAGATGGACCACTTTTTGTTGGATTTTTTTTTAATAAATGCGTCTTCTGTGCTTTAATATTGCGATTATTATATATATGAAAAATATTTTATTAAAATAGATAGGACTCACTTTTATGGTCTCTCCGCCTAAAAAAGTACCAATCATTATCTACCGTGTTAATTTCCTAATTTATGAACAATATAACTAGTTGGTTAATGCGTTACATCCGACACCAATATCTAGCAAATAAACCGAGCAAATAAAGAAATAAAGCATTCTATGATTCTCTAAACTCACTCCACGTCGTCCATGTCTGCCATTGATGAGATCAACATCTTTTTCTCCTCACACACTTCTAGTTCATTCCATGCGTCCCTCCTCCTCCAAATTGCTAGTCACACTTCGGGAGGGTGCCCCAAAATCAATCGCGGGCGAAAAGAAGCATAATCATATAAATTGCAATAAGGGGACATCATAAATTTTGTTCAATTAACTTTTTCAACCCTCAACATTGATGCGAAATACCCATTTACAAAAATGAAAAGGAAACGACCGAACATTTAAATTTTTTAAATTTTTCATACAAGTCATGCTTTAAAAAAAAAAATTCCAATAGGAACACAGCTTGGTGCAAGAGCAATACTCCCAAACGTACAATCTAACAACTGGCCGCCCCAACTGGGCGGGCTATGTACATTTGCTTGCGTGACCGTTGCATGCTACAATAAAGAATTCTTTTTTATTTTTCGGGGGAAATTAGCGGGAAATTCCACTTAGGAGAATGATTGTTCCCGCCAAAGTTCCCTCTAATTCGCCCTTTTGATTTCCGTTTCAACTTTTGGAAGAGACGCCTCCAGGTCCAAATAAAAACTTCCACCGCCATGCCCCGATCCGATCACCAACACGCCCTGGGTTGACTCGCCCATTTTCCCCCCCGATTCAACTCGTTACCCCCGGACTATCCCCCGATTGTCCTTTTATTTATTCTTAACCATTTTCCCTCGTACTCCCTCATGTACGAGGAAAAAAGTCAATCATCGTGCTGAAACATATAACAGTATCTGTACATTTTTTTTCAATACATAATAATTACTCATAGTTGTTCATCCACAGATTTGACATTAAGAAATATGTTTTTTGGTCATGCATTTTTTAAAACTGCTTGCAAATTTTAGATTTACAGCACTCATACTTTGAAAAAAAGTATATTTACCAATAATTTACATAAATGTGATACCATACGATATTTGTTCCATGCATGGATACTTATCAATCCATATCACATCACCCCTTTCCATATCAATTCAGATTTTAATAGGAAAATTGGCATACAGTTTTAAAGCAAGGTTAAGAAAGGAGTATGGTCAATCTTTGGGGTGATATAATACTTCCTTTCCACTCTAATACTCCTCTGGTCCTTATTATAAGACCCTATTTGATTTTTTATTTGGTCCTAATTATAAGACCCCAATCCATTTTGTCTCTTATATTTATACATTTTTTTCCAAGATAATCCTTATAATAATAATAGTTTTAGCCAATATACTTAATTAGCAAGGATATTTTAGGAATGACAACACTTATTTATTATAAATAACCAACTTAACTTACTTCCTTAATCTCTTCAAATAAGTCAATTGGGTCTTATAATTAGGACCGGAGGAGTAATATTTTCGTATCAACACAACATCCATTCATAAGTTTTTATAAATATTTTATCTAGTAGGTAATTTATTTTGAACTGATCATATATTTTAAAAATATCTAATAGTCTCTTATTTTTCATTGAATTAATTTTTTAATTATATCTATAAATAATTATATGTGTGCTATTGTTATTTCCTAAAACTACAAAATTTCTTATAGCACACCCGCATCATATAGTGATTATCTGAGACATAACTCATATTTTAAGCTGCAAAAATTATTATGAAGATTTTATTTTCTCAACTATTAAATCAAATTAAAAAATATAAAATGCATGTTTATATTCACGTCACTATATTAGGTATGCTCTTTTTTTTTCCCCTCTCCTTACTCATTAAGAAGACAAAACAGAAGACATGTTATATTTTTTCTTGTTATATGTCTAAACTTGCTTTACTTTGAAATTTGCAAATTGATAAAAAATATTGAGCACCCAATCTTATTATCTCTATCAAATTAATATAAAATTTTGATGTATCTATCAAGTGTTCTCATGCTACGATGACAATAATATAAATTTTAAAACATAATATCACATGACCGAGTTGTTTTTGTTTTTTTTTTTTAAATTTGCTGCCAACTTATATGATCGAGTTACTCTAATCATACATTTATTTAAAAAAAATGAAGAATATGAACATTTTCAACCGGCCAAGTAAATGAACATTTTCTTGATAAATAGAATTTTTTTGGCCAAATGATAAATAGAATATGAACACTTATAATACTGTTATAAATGTTAATCAACAATAAAAAGAAAATTTATTGAAATTACCAGACTGCCTACCCCTGATAAACCAGAACTCGGAGGAGTGGGGCCAATAACTCGGACACGAGTTTCGTGTCGACGACGGCATGACTCGTTATGATAATAACACAACTCGGTAACAGAGATGAAGATACCTTCGTTATCTCTCCCCTAGGGTTATCTCTGCCATTTCGACCGGCTCTTCTCTCTAATCTTTGAAACAGCGGAGTTTCATCTTCAATGGCGGTTTTCGAACTCTGAATACGTGCGCAATCTCATTCCCTCTCCGTACTCCTATCTGCTGCTTCCTATTGCATAACAAAAGCGATCCAAAATCCATATTCGTTTATCGAACTGCTGTCTTCTCTCGTTTGTATTTGGACTTCCGTGTTGACTCTGTTTTTATCAACAACATTCTATTTTTTTTTTCCCCGATGGTTCTGTAGGATCTTAAGAAGCCCTAGCTTTGTATCTAGGATGGACTTTGAGTGATAAGTTTCTGAAATCACACTTACTCTTAAGGGTCCTCAAGCGCCTCTCAAATTTGGTTCTATTTAGACTATGGAGGCCCCTGTCATCAGATCGAGGGGTCGGCCGAGGAAACGGAGAAAAGAGGATGAAAATGGGACGGATGGTGGGAGATTGGTTCCCGATTTGAAAAGGCAAGCTGTTGGGACGAGAAGACCGATAGCACTGGTTGGACGATATATAATTAAAGAGTTCAAGGGAAGTGGCGTCTATCTTGGGAAAGTTGTGTATTACGAGTGTGGTTTATATAGAGTCAATTACGAGGACGGTGATTATGAGGATTTAGACAGCAGCGAGATTCGTGGAATGCTTCTCAACGACTGTGATCTTGATGATGAGTTGACTAAAAGGAGGAATGAATTGGATCAATTGGTGTTGAAGTATAGCGCCAAGAAAACAGATGGCACTGGAAGTAGTTCCGCTGATTTAAACAAAGATGTCACGGGGCTTGAGGCTCCTGCGTCAAGCGAATTGCCTGGTGGGTTATTGATTGAACACGACGAGGTAGATGTTGAGGAAGATGCTCATTCATCAAGTGACGAAAGAGATTCCACATCTGATGCAGAGATACCTTCTCTACCTCCTCCGCTGCAGTTGCCACCGTCTTCAGGGACTATTGGAGTGCCAGAGCCATATGTTTCTCATCTTCTTGCAGTCTATGGATTTTTACGGTCCTTCAGCATTCGCCTGTTTTTAAGTCCGTTTTCTCTGGATGATTTTGTCGGTTCTCTTAACTGCCAAGTTTCAAATACTTTGTTTGATTCCATTCATGTTTCTCTGATGCGTGCATTGAGGCGTCACCTTGAAGCTCTTTCATCTGAGGGCTCAGAGCATGCATCAAAATGCTTGAGGTGATTCTCTACCTACTTTTGAGTTTGATGATTTTGTTTTTCTCATTTGATTTTTTGCTGCAGCGTTAAACTTCACAACTTATGGACATTCAACATACGAGTAATTATCAATTGTGCTCTTTTTCTAAAAGAAAAAAAAATTGATGAGGAACGCAATTTTGGATTTGATTTATTTTCTTTAATTTTTTTTTTTGGAGAGGTATTTAGGGGAGATCGCCTTTGAATGAAGCAGAGGCATACTACTACTACTACTACTACTTTCATTCCATTTTAAGCAATTGAACATGGGATGTTTTGATATATTGACTGAAGGGCAAAAAATTCCTTGCCCTAATGTAATTGTAACATTTGAGGATACATGCCTTGATGGGCTCACCATCTCAAAATTTAGTATTTGTGCTTCATGTATGCTCAACCATGTACACAATGTTCACTTTACTTTGGTAATGTGCTTGCAGGTGTAATGATTGGGGGTTGATTGATGCATTGACTTGGCCTGTTTTTGTTATTCAATATCTAGCAATTTATGGATACACAAGAGGACCTGGGTGGAAAGGATTTTATGAGGAGACTTTTAATGGTGAATATTATTTATTACCTGTAAGTAGGAAGTTGACAATACTGCAAATTCTTTGTGATGATGTTTTGGAATCTGAGGAAATGAAAACTGAAATGGGCATTCGTGAAGAATTGGAAGTTGGGATGGAGTATGATGCTCAAGATACCCTTCCAGAAGAAAATTGGCCTAGATTCCATCCAAGAAATGCAAAAAATGCTTGCAAGGATAAAGAAGCTACAAAGTTTGTTTTAGAATCTAATGCTGTGAAGCCACTTGGTAACTCTCTTCTAGATTTCAGAGACACTAGAAGGACTGAGGATGCCGATGTTGACAGAAATGGAGATGAATGCCGTCTCTGTGGCATGGATGGGACCTTGCTTTGTTGTGATGGATGTCCGTCTGCATATCACTCTAGGTGTATTGGAGTGATGAAAATGTTTATACCAGAAGGGCCATGGTATTGTCCGGAGTGCAAAATTAATATGAATGGGTTAAGCATTGCGCGGGGAACATCACTTAGAGGGGCTGAATTATTTGGAATGGATCTGTATGGACAACTCTTCATGGGTACTTGCGACCACTTACTGGTGTATGTTCAGCGTCTTTCTAATGTTTCTTTTCACCTCTATCATTTGTTTTGCGGAATCAGTGCTTTCACTGAATTATGATGTGTGATATGTATAGTCCATCTTCTTGACATTCTAAAATCTGTGCTCTGGTTATCCGCCTTTTATTCTTTTGAATCTTTTATACTATAAATGCTTTCAGTTTCTTGGTTATCATCCTTTTGATCTTTTCTCATGTATTATTGCAGACTCACTGTTAACAGTGAACTTTGTCTCAGATATTACAACCAGAATGACATTTTAAAAGTTCTCCAATTGCTTTATGCTTCAGTCGACCATAGGCCCCTATATTATGGAATTTGTATGGCTGTGTTACATTATTGGAATATTCCAGAAAGTTTCTTGCATGTATCTGTTGGAAGCGGAACAGATGCTAACAATTCAAGTACAGAGGAAGATGCAAAGTCCTCTAGTTTATCAACCACTCCTTTGGGTGAAAAAGAGTATACAGCAATTAAGTCAGTGAAGACAGAATACCCTGCAACCAGTGGGATTGTAAGTCATGGTGATTACATGGTTCGATCTAACTCGTTGGTCACCACTACTAGAGAGGCCTGTGCTTTTGAAAGCAGCAATGACATTAGAACTAGAGAGTACTTTACCATGAACACTATGTTTCATAAGGAGACTAGAATGGAGCCTGTCATCTCTGATGGTCCTGGTGGCCATCAGCGCAGTCACTTTGATATGACCAACAGTCATGGACATGCAAGTGATAAGCAGCTACCCTTTGCTCCATCCTTGCAATTTAAAGAAGGCAACCAAGCTAGCTCTGGAAAGGTTGAACATAATTCAACTAAGGATTTTTCATACATGGGTTTTTCTTTTAAGCCTCAGTCTTATGTTAATCACTATATGCATGGTGATTTTGCTGCATCTGCTGCTGCTAAATTGGCCATTCTTTCTTCCGAGGATTCTAGGTCGGAGGGTCATGTTATAGATAATTTGAGGAAATTCACAGCTGAAGGTGCATCTTTGCAAGCAAAAGCATTTTCAATGACAGTTTCACGCTTCTTTTGGCCGAGTTCTGAAAAGAAGCCTGTGGAAGTTCCAAGAGAGAGGTGTGGCTGGTGCCTTTCTTGTAAAGCCTCAGCCTCAAGCAAGAGAGGTTGCATGCTAAATCATGCTGCCCTGAGTGCCACCAAAAGTGCTATAAAAGTTTTAAGTGGCCTATCTGCCGTAAGGAGTGGAGAGGGAATTCTTCCAAGCATTGCAACATATGTCATGTATTTGGAGGAAAGTTTACATGGTTTAATAGTTGGGCCTTTTCTGAATGGAAACTACAGAAAACAATGGCGTAAACGAGTTGAACAGGCTAGAACATTTAAAGCTATAAAGCCTCTTTTGCTTGAAGTGAGTACTTTTATGCAATTAATTGACAATTCATTTAAATATTTCAATGTTATATTTATTTAACTGTCTCAAGTAGTAAAATTTTTTTTTGGTCATTATACTTCATGATGTGTGCATATGTGCTTCATAAAAGATTGCTCTGTTATTTGGTCGGTTATCTATTTGTTTTTTGTAATTTTCTCTGGAATATGATGTTGTATTAGAGTTCAAAGTTGCATTAAACACAAATAGGTCTTGTGTTATACTTGCAAGTTTGTGGATGAGTTTATGTTCAACCTAATAACTTGATTCTGCTAACTGCTATGTCTAAGTTGTGAATGTGTATTGTATTTTTCATTTAGTCACTGACTGGAAATTCTTTTCCCAGCTTGAGGAAAATATTCGCATAATATCTTTTACCGGCGACTGGGTTAAGCTGATGGATGATTGGTTGGTTGAATCTTCTATTATTCAAGGTGCTGCAAATTCTGTTGGAACAATACAGACACGTGCAACAAGTGGAAGGCGCCTCAGGAAACAATCAGCTACTGATGAAGTTGCAGCTGATGTTTCTCATGAAAGAAACTTTGACTGGTGGTATGGTGGCAAATCCATGAAAATATTATTTCTAAAAGCAGTTTTGCCAAATAATGTGGTCAGGAAAGCAGCTCGCCAAGGTATTTTTTTTTTATTGTATGATATTTTAGCTTACAAATTATAACTACTTGCATTTTTTTTTCTATTGGTAATATTTTTCAGAGAGAATCAAATATTGTGTCCTGATGTTTGCGAATAACAGGTGGGTTGGAGAAAATTTCTGGTATTTCCTATGCTGATGGCTGTGAAATTCCTAAAAGAAGCAGACAGATGGTTTGGAGAGCTGCAGTACAAATGAGTAGGAATGCGTCACAGCTTGCACTTCAGGTTTTGTCCTTTCACTTTATTAGCTTGTTCGTTGCTTTGTAAATTTTATTCTGCTGTCATAATAATGAAATCGCCAAGTCTAAATTGATGTTATTTTTAATTATTTGCATCAGGTCAGGTACCTTGATTTTAATCTTAGATGGAGTGATCTGATTTGTCCTGAGCAAAATCTCCAGGATGGGAAAGGTCAGGAGACTGAATCTTCTGCATTCAGAAATGCTAATATCTGTGATAAGAAAGAATTGGGGGGAAAGCTTTTGTATGGGGTTGTTTTTAGGAACCAAAAACATCTTCCTTCTCGTATAATGAAAAACATTGTTGAAGTAGAGCAAGGCCAAGAAGGAAAGGAGAAGTATTGGTTTTCTGAAGCACGTGTTCCATTATATTTGGTAAAAGAGTATGAAGCAGGTATAGGAAAAATGCCATCTCACCAAGAGAACTTGAAGTTGGAATCTCAGCTGCGAAGAAGGCGGTTGAAAGCTGCTTGCAAGGATATATTTTTATACCTTACCTGCAAGAGAGACAACTGGGATATATTTTCATGTGCTGTGTGTCAGATGGATGTTTTAGCCGGGTAATTGCCTTAACTTGATTATCTATCAGCGTCATCAACATTTTCATAGGATCCGTTGCTCCAATTTCTTTTACGAAACTTTTTTCCCTAACTTGTGCTCTTTCTCTGCTATAATTTCAGGAATGCTCTCAAGTGCAATGCATGTCAAGGTACTTCATGCATGATCCGTTCTCTCATTATGTTATGTTGGCCTAATTTCTTAAGATACTACTGAAATGCCTATTAGTTTCTTATGAAATAAGTCACGTATATTCTTTACACAAGAGAAAACGTACACATTTTCCGCATGTTTAATGTTGAAATTTTGGACGCGGTAAGGATGTTTTGTCCTTCGTAAACCACATTTTCTTTCTTTCCTTTAGATTAGCTATATTCAACATGTATCTTTAATGTTTTGTACCTACTGGTTATTAGGTTATTGCCATGAGGGCTGTTCTATAAGTTCAACGTTCCCTACAAACAAGGAGGTTGAGTTCTTAACCACATGCAAGCGCTGTTATGCCAAATTGCTTGCTCAAAGAAGGACCAGTGACGAATCTCCAACCAGTCCCTTACTCTTGCAAGGACAAGAACATAGCTCTGTGACTGTTTTGAAGGGATCTAGACCTAAGTGTTATGATCAAGCCTTGAAATCTACCAGTATCAAGGATAGTTATCCTGACACGAAACAAGGCACTCCTGATTCTGCTCTGGCAGCAAAAAGCCGTCGCAGGAATTCTTCTTGGGGTATTATATGGAATAAGAAGAGTGGCGAGGATACAGGCATTGATTTTAGGCTTAAAAACATACTTCTAAAGGGCGGGTCAGGTGCACCTCAATTACAACCTGTTTGTCACTTGTGCCGTAAGCCATATAGGTCTGATCTGATGTATGTTCGCTGTGAGACATGCAAAAGTAAGTATTTAGCAATTGAGTGAAAGTTTAAAGTGCTTAAACACTCATATTTATGCAGTCTTTGTATGTGGTTTTCACAGATTGGTATCATGCTGATGCACTTGAACTGGAAGAGTCAAAAATTTTTGAAGTGTTAGGCTTCAAATGCTGTAAGTGTCGCAGGATCAAATCTCCAGAGTGTCCTTACTCTGATAAGAAGCCCAAGATGCAGGAGGGCACTAAGAAACACCGGAGACCTTCCAAGAAGGATAATTCTAGCACAGACAATTTTGGAGTTATTCTTGAACCAAAAGAGTGTGAGCCTGCTACCCCTAACTTTCCTGTAGGAGATGATGGGTTGAGACAAGACAATGACCCTCTGCTTTACTCTCTTTCAAGTGCCAATTTAATAACAGACCCTAATGCAGAAGTGGATGTTGAGAGGAGTGCTGTCTCTGGTCTAGGGCTTCGGAAACTGCCAGTGAGGAGACATGTTAAGCATGAGGGGGATGGTGATGAATCCTTTGGAACTAGACTTTCGCAGGTTGAAATCTTAACACAAAATGGAACTGGTGGTCTGTCAGCTGCAGAGAAGGCATCATCTCCTGTGGAATATGACCCTGCTGTCTGCCTAGATAGTAGTCTTCTGAATGACTGTGGAAGTGAAAATTATGAATTCATGGACTTTGAACCCCATACCTACTTCTCTGTAACAGAATTGCTGCAGCCAGATGATAATCAGTTTGAGGGAGCTGATGGATCTGAGAACTTTTCTGGATACTTGGAAAATGTTTCCACTACAAATATGGATGGCATTCCTGAAGAATCTGGAGCTCTTGGTTTAGTTAATAAATCAGAACCTGCGGCTTATTTACCAGGCAGTGGTTATCATTGTTGCCAATGCATGCGGATGGAACCAGTTCCTGATCTCTCTTGTGAGATTTGTGGGCTTTGGATTCACAGCCAATGTTCACCCTGGATTGGATCACCTTCTAGGTTAGGAAGCTGGAGGTGTGGTAGTTGTCGGGAATGGCAATAGCTGATTTGTGTACTGAATTTTGGATGATGTCTTCTTCGGCAGAGGTGCTTGCAAATTGAAACCTGAGACAATTTCATCAATAATCTTGCTGGCTGGCTCAGTGCATGCTGCGTTAATTGCTGCATGTGTCTCACCGTCAACGCTTGAATCATGGCTGTGGAGCTCCTCCGTTATGTGTATTTGTGCGCTGCAAGAGGTTAGTTGGCTTCTCCGTTGTTGCAATGGCTTTCTTGGTGACTGCTCAGCGACTGTTGTTTCCCCAGAGACTTGGTCATTGAGTAGACCAATATTTTTCATTGAGTAATTCTGTGACTGCCCACATTAATTGCTGTTTCCTCGGAGACTCGGTGATTAGATAAACCGATAGTTTTCATAGAGTACGTTCAGCACAACCTTAACTTGCAAAGAAGTTAGGGTGATGCACTGGATCGGTGGCATATAACGTGGCTGAACTGTTCCAGCTTTGATTTTTCATTTGACGACTCACAGAAATTTGCTCCAATATTAGTGAGATAAGCAGGTTTTTATAGTGCTTATCTGATTTAGAATTTTGTATAGATAAACTCAATTCTAGGAGTTCAAAGTTAGAGGCTCCTCTTCTTCAAAATTCATGGTGTATTTGCTCTTATTTTGTAGAATGCATCCCATAACCCTTTCGACTGTGTTTAGAAAATTAATAATGGGACGTGGTTGAGGATTAATGACCAAGAGCCCTACTCAGCGTTACGATTATTTTGGACCTGTAACACCTAAAGTATTAGAACATGAATATAAGTATACTATAAACACTTGCTCAAGGTATAGCCACGTTTGCCCGTAAAAGCCCAAACGATTTCCCTTTCGGTTTGTGTGAACCAGATCTACAAGCGTGCAATCGATCGCTTGGTTATTGGCATACAAACTAATTGTTCCTAAAATTCTTAGAACCTGAAAATCAGATAATCAGATTTGTCTGCAATGTCTTTGGAGCCGACTGGTAGTGTTCGTGTTCCTCGAGGCCTGCGGTAACTGTCAGTGGCAGCTGGGTTCTGTCCACTGGATCAGTTTCAATTCGTATTTGAACGTCATTTCACGTCTGTGTGAAATCAACTACTTACTCTATGTGTTGAGTCAAGCAGGAGATATGGTAAATTGAGATTTGAATTCTCACTAAAAGAGATATTCATATTTTGTATATAACAATATCTCGAACAGAATTGTTTTTAATGAAAGATATCTATGCTTAGCGCACAAAAAAAAAAAAAAAAAAAAACTATATCCCACGAGTTAATTAAAAATCATGAATCATTTCCATAACCTGAACTTTTCCTCCTATCCCCACAATGGAAGCGTCATGTAGACATGAAAAGAAAAACAATAAAAACCAATACTCAGTACATGAAAACACTCATTTCTTATTTGGCTGTAGCCAAAAATTGCCTTCCCTTTTTTTTTTTTTTCCTATTTTTTGTTTTACTTCAGATTATCCCCCTCTGCTGGAAAGTCTAACAGGCAGCAGTGGTTGAAAAAAGGAGAAACTGAGAAGGAGCCTCGTCAGAATAAAAATGGAAAAGAACAAGAAAATGAGAAGGAGAAGAAATAAAAAATTGAAAAAAGTTAGAAACGTCGCCTGAGAGATTCGAACTCTCGCGGGCAGAGCCCATGTACTTAGCAGGCACACGCCTTAACCACTCGGCCAAAGCGACGGGTTTGATGCTCTCAATTGAGATTATCTAGACTGATTGGTTATTGTCAAGTGCCAGACCACTCATCACACCTTTTTAGATTGACTCTGCCCATCGTGCATTAATAACGGAATCCACAAACGCTCCCTAATTTAGAGACTACATTTGATACACAAGTTAATAAAATGAATGTGAAATGATAATGTGTTTTTAAGTTAATGTTAAGTAAAATAATAAAAGCATGCTCTTCCTAATAATCGTAAAATAATAAAATTAACTCCTACTCACATTCCAATAAAATTAATTTATATCTCAAACCTGATTTCATTTTTTTTTAGTTTTACCCTTATTTAATGTTTAAATGTTTTATACCACAATCTGAGCAAATCCTTTCATAGAGAAAGAAACCATTTTTTTGGTCCTATTTATAAGGCACTAAGAGAAATTTTTGGTATGGATATACAATTTCACCTTTTATTTATTATTATATTGATTTTGTTTACATAAGGTATAATATATTAAATAGGGATAAAGTTAAAAAGTTGTTGAATTTTAAATGAGAGTTAATAAAATTTAAGATTTTTCTTGCTCTGTATAAAACATGTTAGAAGTGATTTATAAATGGGACCAAATGAATATTTATTAGGGGTATACTAAAAAAGCATATTAACTACTCCTCAAAAGTTCATAACCTTTTTTTTTTATAAATAGGAACGATCAACCCTTTAAATTTTTTTTTTATAATTAGGAACGAGATAACTTACAATCTAATGATAATTTATCCTATATATTACCTCGTGTTCTTAATATAAGAGTTAGTTAACTAATTTGAATAGATTAAAAAAAAAATAGTTAAGTTAGTTATTTGTAATAAATATGCGTTATTTTTTCTTAACTACCCTTGCTAATTAAGTATTATTTGATAAAATACTTCTTCCGGTCCTATTTATAAGTTTCAAATTTAGAAAGAAATATGATCCATTTTGTAAGTTTTAATTTGGATTTGTCTTAACATTTAATGTATTTTTTTCTAATGTTATTCTTAATTATTTTTCTCTCATCACATTTTCCTATACATTCTCTTCTATTCTTTTTCTCATTTATTATAAGGACATATTTGAAAATAAAAGTATACTCTAACTTATTTATTGCTTTTAACTAATTTTAACTAATTGGTTGTTATTCGTAAATTAGTTATTTGAAACTTATAATAAGGGCCAAGAAGAGTATTTAACACGTGCAACTACTATAATGACTATCTTGAGAAAAATAGATAAATATAAGAGATAAAATGGATTTAAAATCTTATATTTAAGATTAAATTAATAGTCAAATAAACTCTTGTATTATGAACCAAAAGTAACATAAATTTTTTTTTATGTTTATACATTTCCTTTGACGTCACCCAGCGAGGGAGGGGGAGAGAGAGAGTCCCAATCGTAGCCGTAGGCTTCATCAAATCACTAAAGTTTTCACGCTTTTCATGACTGGCTTTAGATTATCGCGAGGCAAAGTCTCTCAGTTTTGAACTCGAGAGCTAATGCCTTTTAAACGCTCATAAATTCGCCTGTTGTTGGTTCCCAGAGAGAAACTCGAGCACCGACCACGACCGGTGATAATTTAACTAACCACCAAAAATTTCTACACATTTAAATTAAAATAATGTAGTGCATTTTATCCCAAAAAAATTGTAATACAACGACTTTTTTTTTTGGACCCGCCGGAGCACAATGTATTGAACTCTAAATTGATCATGAGTGCATAAAAAGTAATGATTCGAGTATTTCAGTAATTATCGTCGTCAAGCATGTCTACACTCATTGATAACACCTTTTGATCTTGGTTGAAAAAATTGAATTAATGGCCAAAAACAGGAAGGAAAAAAAGAAACAAAGGAAGGAACTAGTGATTCTTCGTTTATTCATTACTCCCTCACCTCCTATATATGAATTTTAAATTTAAGAAATAGTATAATTCATTTTACAAACTTCAATTTGGTGTTTGTCTTTACATTTAATATATTTTTTAATTTTGCCTTTAATTATTTATTTTCTCTTTGGAATGTATTCTCCCCTGGATCCAGGAATAGTGACATGGACTAAATGTTCTGTCCAAGCCAAAGAACTGACTCCGAATAGCCCTGACAAATGATGATTAAGGCGGGATTCGGCATTTTTAAACCACAAAACGCTGTCATAATATCTCTTATCACATTTTTTCATACATTCTCCTTTTTCTCTTCATTTAATGTAAAGATATATTTGAAAACAAAAAATATTTATAACTTATTTATTACTACCTTCCTAATTATAAGACCCTGTTTGACTTTTTGTTTGGTCCTAATTATAAGACCCCAATCCATTTTGTCTCTCATATTTATGTATTTTTTTCCAAAATAATCCTTCTAATAATGATAGTTCTAGCCAATACACTTAATTAGCAAGGATATTTTAGGAATGACAACACTTATTTATTACAAATAACTAACTTAACTTACTTTCTTAATCTCCTCAAATAAGTCAACTGGGTCTTATAATTAGGACCGGAGGTAGTATTTACAAATGAGTTATTTAAAATTTATAATTAAAATAAGCGGGAGTATTTACTTTGGAGCATCATTAGATTACACGGGTAGACCATCACAGCGCCCGTGGCCTAACGGATAAGGCGACTGTGGTTTCGAGTCCCACCGGGCGTGGGCCTGTTTTCGGTAGTAAATGAACTTTTAAGCTTCCCAATGACTCCCGTTGCATCCGTTTCTGATCACTGAATGAAACCAAAAACAACTACGCGCAAGGCCGCAACATTTGCTCCTTTACTAAATATATGTACCTGCTGAAACAGATATTAACGACGATTACCCTTTTCGTAACCGAATTGCCCAAAAGGAATTGTAAACCAAAGTGATTTTTCCCTACAGGGGACCATGAACTCGAGCGATCGCCATGATTATATACAGTCTCAGGCTATAAGAGAGGAAGTATAAAACCAATAAACTTTTCTTGTGTCTTTTGATGTACATCCGTTGTGAGTAGCGTCTTACTAAAGAGTCAAATAGTGCAACAAAGGCAATCCATAAATTACTGGCAAATAATACAATAGCAATATAGAAACATATGCCTTGCCTTCGTGGGGCAAACAAAATAATACAAATGAACCTCGGAGCCAGAATAAAGGAATGACTAGGGGCCCCCAGAACACAAAAACATGTTTCCCTATCATATCCAGGAGCGCAGAGCTCTACGTTAATACCACACATGGCCCTCTTTCTTCAAAAACCTTGCAATGGCTATTGGCTAAAGAAACAAATCCAGGAGCGCAGAGCTCTACGTTAATACCACACATGGCCCTCTTTCTTCAAAAACCTTGCAATGGCTATTGGCTAAAGAAACAAAGGAGAAATGACATTTCATAGGATGAGTAAGTCAACCACTAAAGCAAGAACAGGGAGTAGCATTACAACACCATCAGCATATGTTAGTTTAACTTGCAACTGGTTTCGCAATGGCTTTCTTAATGGCTTCTGCATATGTCCTATGCTGGTAGGTGAGGGTTGATTCAAGAAGGTCCCAAAGTGATGTCTTGGGATTCCAACCTGACAGAGATGCAATGATCCATTAGCATAGGTCTTTGTTTAAATACAGTAATCTTACAAGCTCAAATCAGGTGAGGCAATGCCAATGAGTAAAACCTACCAAGTTGCTTGTTGATTATGGTCATATCAGGAATTCTCTTGTCACTATCATCATATCCCACACCATAAAACTCCTTGGAGCTCACATCAATAGTAGGTTTTTCCAGAGCCGGTTCGCCACTTACCTTTGCATAGATCTGCTGAGTATAAAAGAATAATTCTACAGTCCCAAGCAACATATCTTAATTCTAACAGTATGGTCAATAAATCAAATTCAATCCTCTCACCTGAGTCATCATTTCACCAAGCTGCTTAACTGTAACCTCATTGTTTGGATTTCCCACATTAAATACATGCCCATTTGCCCTGGCAGGATTTTCCTGTTAAAGGGTCAAGCATTTAGCAGATCAGCCAACAACAGCACTAATCTTATATCTCATAGTAATCACGTTATAATTCTGCTTAAAAGGCTGGAAATGGGACCTACAATCATCAACAAGACAGCTTCAATAGCATCCTTGATGTAAACAAAAGTTCTTTGGGACTGGCCACCATCCACAAGCTTGAGGGGCTCCCGACGGAGGAGATTCTGACCAAAGGAAATCAATATTAAGAAGATATTAAAAAAAACTCGGCTAATGTGTCAACAAGTTTCATTGAAAATTGTATCAAAAAGGAGACTGACATTGCTAAAGCATGCAAGAACCCGAGGAACACCCTCACTTGGACCATCAATGCCAGGAATGAAATCCATTCGTGGTCCAATCCAGTTAAAAGGTCTTACAATTGTGAACTCCAGGCCATTCTCAGCACCCTCAGCTGTCAACAATTAAAAAAGTCAGTGAGATGAGTCAATATTGATGAATACGAAGGCAATAAAGAAAGGGTAGCTCACCATAAATCAGCCTCTCAATCAATTGCTTTGCACAAGCATAGGACCATCTCTGCTTTTCAATTGGACCAAATATGCATGGAGAGGCATCTTCTTTGAGAACATAGAATGAGGGATCCTTACATAAGAGGAAAACAAAATGCTCAGTACAAAAACAAGGCAGCAAAGAAGACGTTGATAAAGGAGGCAGTTTTGAAACACTAGAATTCTGTCACATGATTGGATTGCAGGGATGATTATGGTGACACCATTTTAGAATCCCACATGTTAGTTCCACCAACAACAACCAAAACGTACTCTCCCAAGACCCTCTTATAACCAACCAAACACTATCTTCCAATACTGATGCAGAAGGAACTTGGTATGTGAAAGAAAGAGAAAGACGCAAGAGGTGAGGTTATATAACCCAGTCTTATAAAGACCAGGAAGAACAATGTGCATAAGTTACAAGGTATTGTACCAGCGAAGTCAAAATTGATTATTAGCATTCCACCAGAAAAAAAAAAAGATCTTTCTTGATAGAAATTAGAAAGAACCAGACGAGGGCTATCTCTGAAACCATAAGATCTCAACTTCCATCCACACTCTAGAGGGAAATAACATAAATACAACATATTGTATAACGAAACTCAATTTAGACTGAAGTCTTGGTGATTTAATTCAATCAGACAACTTCATGCTTTAAACCGGGATGAGATAAGACTAACACCGACAGTTTCCAAGCAGCGGATGCTTGTGATCCAACGGTTCAAATTATACTAATGTCAAACTATCATTCAAAATGATGGACAGATCTGGATGGCTTCCTTTGAGGAAGCCGAATGTGAAAATGAAAACTTACCTGACGAAGCGGGCTGTCCTTCGGGAGAAAGCTTCCAATCGTTTTCCCATAAACTTCACAAGTAGAGAAATGAATGAGACGTTTGTTATTCTCCGAACAATACTTCACCTGAGACCCAAAAAGAAACCCACATCAAATCAAATATCCACTTGAATCAATTCTGCCATAAAATGGAGCAACGGGCAGAGAGAATCATTCTTGAGTTATAGTATAACTACTAGAGAAACGACAATGAAATGAATCACATATACCACCGGAAGCGCATCAATGAAATTGCTATAGATAGTATCCAGAGGGCGGGTATTATAATCGGCAGGAGTACAGATGGCCGCCAAATTGATTGTCTAGACAGAGAGAAACGCAAAAAATAAGTACAAATCCAAGAAACCCCACCAAACACCCATATGAAAGGATGAAGAACGATACCAGATCCGCCAACTTGATGAGGCCTTCGAGCCTAGAATCTTGCTTTATGTTAAGGCGGTGAAACTGAATTCGGCCAGCCCATGGGAGCGTGTCGGGCTCCAGGAGGTGCTTGATCTTGTCATTGTAAACGTCCAGGGCAAAGACCTTGTGCGGCGTCTCGGCCATGAGCTTCTCGCAGAGGTGGGAGCCAATGAACCCTCCGGCGCCGATCATGCAAATGGTGATGGGCTTAATGGGGTTGCCATCCAGATCTAGCCTGGTGGGCGACGCCATTTTCTTGATTGAAAAGGATGCGAGTTAGGATAGTGCCAAGTATGCGACGGTAAGAGGAGATGGAAGAGAATTTGGAGACGCAAGGGAAGACCGTGGAAGCGGAAAATCGAAGTGGAGAGGCGAAGATGAACTGGTGAAGTATTTGATTCAAAGAAGGGGGACTAAAAAAGTGAGGGAGATGTTTCCGAGGGGATGTGACCCGCTTTACGATCGTACATTCATTTCATTGAGCAGCGGCCAATGGGTTTCCGCCAGCCCGCGCGTAATGACTTCTCTACTCGCTGTCTTTTTCTCACACGTGTACTGATGACATGGCATTGACCTTTTTAGTTTTTCCGCGTTGTTTACCTTTTCGCCATCCATCCCCTTGACCGCGTTAAAAATGTTGGAGAATAGAAAAGTTTTTTTTAATCATATTAAAGGAGTTTCATTCTTATTCCCATGACAATAGTGCGGTAGCAAAATACATTGCATGAGCAGGTGATATGTGGTTTCTTTGGCCAAAAAGAAAGAAAAATATATGTGGTTTCTTCCTCCCCTTTTTAAGTGAAAAGGGGAATATTATCATCCAAGAGAAATTTTACATATACAACTACCTGAAATACAATTACGCTTGTTTGGGGTACAGTTGGAAAGCTCATTCTAATTGATTTTCAAACTTCTAAAAGCTCGCTGAAGGAGGAAAAAAAAACCCGTTTGACAGAGCGGTAGAAATTCTCCATAAGCATGTTTTATATAAGTCGAGACAAAACTTTTCTTATATATTTATCTCGTATTTTATAAATCACTATTAAAAAACAGTTTATAAGCTACTTATAAATTATTCCAAACAAACTTAAAATCAAGTTTGGTTTAGTCTTGAGAGCAAATGAATTTTTCTTTAAAAAATTTATTAGGTTGGAAGTAAGATTTGAAGCTTATTGCTTTTGACTTTTACCTTTTTAATATTGGAGGTTTTTTAATCTGGTTTTTTAATATATTATTTAAGTAGGTGTTTTTTTGATACACTAAGTAGGTGTTTTGTCAAATTGATTCTTTTAATAAAAGTTTATCAAACATAAATTATATCATACTTCTAACTTAAATAAAATAAAAGTCACTGCAAACGTTAACCTAAACAATAAGTTAATGAATTGCATATTGACAAATGATACATGTACCTAATGATCATATTATTCTACTTCAAAAATCTTAAGTTACGGAGAAAGTGATTGGTGAGAGCCGTGCTATGAATAATCTAACGGGGGTGTTTGGTAACCGCAAAAAGTGCTTCTCAGAAACACTTTTCCGTAAAACAAGGTAAATTTCTTCACATATTTACTTCGTAAACCGTAAAAGCACTTCTGAAACTATGGTTTGGTTTCCATCCAAACACTCCCATCTAAAAAAGTGTTTATTATAAAAGTACTTTTAAAAAATGTTTTTTTAATAAATTGAGATAAACTTTTTTATATATTTATTCCGTATATCATAATATCACTTTTAAAATTATAGTTTCATTTTTACCCAGACATTCCCTAAATATAAGAGTTAGATAAGAAGTTTATCTTGATTTTAAATATAATACCTCAATCTATTTTGTTTTTTAAATTTATAATTTTTTGCTTAAAATATCTCTATTAGTTGTATATAACTTGAGAGAAAACAAGACATATTTATTACAAATATATAATTTAACTAATTTTTTAATATTTATAAATAAATAAATTATTTTTTACATTACTTTTTTTATAAAGCGCCAATTTTATTCAAAAAGTACATGAATAAATCGGGCAATCACATTCTATTAATTTTATCATAAATTATCAGTCATTTTTATTGTGATATTTCATTCTCACGTGGTACGTGTTTTTGCAACTGGACAACTTTTTATTAAAAAAGAACGCTAATAAAAATACATCTGGAGTTTTGAGTGTTCACCCAAACCCTTCATGCACCTTGTTTTGTTTCGTTCCAGTCTCTCCAACACCAGTAACCTTGTATCAGGTTGTGGGGCGAGGCCTTTCCAGTGTTTTCCTTTCACGGTAATTATTCCTTTTTAAATTTTATGCTCGTGGCCGTATGATGTCTACCAAATCATTTTTATATTTAATATAATATTTAATTGTTGAGTTGATTTTAATTCTAAATATGAAAAATATTTTTCATATTTATTATTTTTTTAAAATTATTTTTATGAATATTTTCTTAACTATAATCAAGTAAGAAGGGAATGAAATAAATTTAAAAAATGGTTATGATATTTTTAAAAAATGTTATATTTTTTATAATTACTTAACATATCTAATTTTTTTAATTTAATTAAATTAGTTAAATAAATTTTATATTAAGCACTGTGGGACCTCTCCTTGGTAGCCAGAAATTGGCCATTTAAGTAAACACGTGTCACTTTGGACTTTTTCGTATGCAAAAGTTGACCTGTACCCCCACTTTTTTTTTTGGGAATAATAAGACAGTTCTATTAATAATAAATGGGCGTTTTTTGTTTTTTACGAGAATAATAGTCCACAAAAAGCAATAGGTGGATTTGAGAACATCACAACCCAACATCAGCCCGGACTGACGTGGGTTTACATGTAAAATTTGTAAGTTATAGAATATATTAACACTAGGTTTGCATGTTTATGAGCAACAAGTCAAATTTAACAATTTACATTTATAAGTTAAATCTTTATGTATTTATACGTCAAATTTGTGGAAACATTGAATTCCTTTGAAATTTTAATACCACTTTCGATCTTAATTATAAAACCTTATTTATAAACTACAAATAATATTTTATAATTAGGACCGGAGGTCATATTTGATATTCAATGGCAATCAGTATACTAATTGTAGTAGGACCATATCTCCTTTTTTTTTTTTTAATCACTGGAGCCTTCTCGTTCTTTTGCATGTGAATCTACATCTACAATGACTGAACGAATATATGCGTTGAACGCTAATCTTAATTTACCCGCTTGTTTCTTCTTTGTTGGATTCTCCTCATCCGAATTTGTACCATGTCTCAAGTTTAAGGGCTGCATTGATTCGTACTCTGTGCTTTGCAGTTTATAGCTTTCCAAAAACAGTGCATTTGAAAAGAGGCAGCGGAACAAGGCACACATTCCGTGGCATGTGCCCCTCCGCCCCAACTCCTCTTGTAAGCAAATCAAGTACATTTGATTTTTTTTTTTACTATTAGAAAAACTAGAAACTTCTCTATGTGCAGTATATTCTTTCGATCCTTAATATAAGATTTATTTAACTAATTTGATTAGATTAAGAAAGTTAGGTAAGTTAATTATAAGAAATGTGACATGTTTTACCTAAAATATCATAATCATCTTTCTTAATACTCCTTCTTCCTCTTATACTCCTTCGGTCCTTAATATAAAACCCATTTAACTAATTTGATCAGATTAAGGAAGTTAGGTAAGTTAGTTAATTATAAGAAAAATGACACATTTTTCCTAAAACACCATAATCATCTTTCTTAATACCTCATCTTCCTCTTCTACTTGACTATGGTTGAGGGGGTATCCATAGGGGTAATTTAGAGAAAATTGATAAATATGAGAAATGGGTCTTATATTTAGGACCAAAACCAATTTAAGAATTGGGTCATATATTAAGGACCGGTGGAGTACTTGATTATGATTGAGGGAGTATCCATAGGAGTAATTTAGAGAAAACTGATAAACATGAAAAATGGGTCTTATATTTAGGATCAAGACTAATTCAATAATTAGGTTTTATATTAAGGACCAGAAGAGTAGAAGATATAATACAAAGTTAATGATTGATTGATTATTAACATATTAATATTCCAATTAATAGATATTATTATGCATTTAATTTTTTGATTTTTTTATTGTATAGTAATTGACCACCTCAATGTCTTTGAAAATATTCTTAACCCGACTCAGTCAACTTTAAAATGAAACGGGTATTACAAGATTTAAAATATAAAATTGATGATGATTGATTGATAGTGATGATTAGTGTTAAAACACCAGTTAAGATATAAATTTGTCTCAAACATTCTCACTTAGAAGTACAGTGAATAATTTATAAATGTCTTTGTAAAGGTTATTTGATCATTAAAGTACACCCCATCTTAATAAACTCGTTAAACCTAACTCGTCTAAGCTCTGTGTCAGTGAAAAAAAGTGCGAAGAACACGTTTAAAAGGATTTATGGATTATGAAGTTTCGACTTTCAAGTCCAGGATGGAGATTTTTTTTGGATCAAGTTCTTTATGTGGCTCTCAATAAGCATTGAAAAAGGGCCCATAATTGGTTCTTTTCTATGGGAGCCCACATTACTAAAAGGCAGGAGGAAGGCTCTACTTTATGAGGAATTGAACTCTCGCCGTTGCGTTCGGCACCGAAAATTTGGTTCTATGTATTTTTAGCCAGAAAAAATTAGGTTCGGTGTGGAATGTTTGGTACGTGATATTTAGAGTGGGAAAGGTTTTCCTTCTATGATACAAGAAAAATAAGGTATAGCCGAAAGGTGGATCAGATATTACGGAAGAATAAAATAATTGAAAGGGAAAGTCTTGGCAAGGTTCTTCCGACTGGAAAAATTGCTTGTGAAGGAAGGCGAAGTTTTTCTTTGGTTTGGTTTTCTCGGCTTTTTGCCACTCACTATAGAAGTCTATTACGAGCTGTTAATTGTGAAAGACGAATGCAACAAGAAACAGCAATGTGTTGTCCATAAGAAAGGCTAAGGCAAGAAAATAATTTGTACAAAAAAGGAGCATTGTTGTAGTAATCCAGAAAGGCATCAGAGAAAAGTTAATGAAGGAGGTTGTGAACAGTGCCACTGATAGAAGAAGTAAATAAGGCACACTGCACGAAACTGATGAATCCATCGGCAACTGCATTGATAAACAACCAAACGCAAGTTCCGTGACGTCTCTTTTACTTTTAGTGCCTTTCCCTTTGATATTTTTTTAACAAAATCCTAAATCTATCCCCTTATTACTATTATTTAACGTTTAAACCCCCCTGTCAAAATATTTTCTCCTTCCGACGCTTATTAAGCGTGTATTAGGCACTGTTGGACATGTGGTGCAATTGAAAGATGGGCTTGTGGAAGCACAAGTCAGGACAGCTCAAAACACCTGGCATCAAGATTCAACTCCATACCAAATGCTGCCCCCCCCCCCCCAAAAAAAAAAAAAGAAGAAAAACTCCATACCAAATACTTGTTATTTACTAGTATTTTAATTTTTTTTAAATTTTGTTTGGGTCAACCTTGTTCGTTACTACTCCTATTCAGTAACAACAACCAACCTCCTTTATTACTATTAGCCATTCCATCTTTTTTAATTAAAAATAGAGTTAGGCGAACAAATAAAAAAAATAACACGTATTATATATTTACATGTTTAATTTTCTACCAAAATTTGTACTTCAAACTGTTAAGGTTTTCAATCAATTTCTCTTTTACATCATTTTTCACACAAAAACATTTTTAAATAAAAAACGGCGCATTATAACTAAGTACAAGAATGAAAACTGGATTTTTTTTAAAAAAAATTGACATAGACTCAAACCATTTGGGAATGTTAATTATTATGATAATCTTTCTAAATTATATATATATATATATATATATATTTGTTAAGGTAAGTTGGGTCTTGGAGACTCGCTCGGGTTAGGATATACTTTATACTCAGTACTAGGATTCAAACTCATAACCTTATAGATTATGAGCCGACTCCTTACTAATTAGATTAACTTTTGTTGGTTCTAAATTGTATTTTAAAAAGCAAAGTATAACCACTGAGACTTGAATTAAATAGAATAGGTTAGTTTCTCGTGAAATGTTAAACTAATATTTGAATTTAAATTCCCAAAATGTGCTTATATTTAATGTCTTACAGTGTTTTGAACAATCCTCCTCCAATAGGAGGGGCCTATAGCTAATGCAAAAAATGCTCAGAATTGTTTAGAGCTGGAGGTTATTTGAGCTCCATATTATATTGATGGCAGGAGAAGGGTAATTCTATTTTAGAATGAAGTGAGAGACATCAAGTAAAAGCTTCAAGAGGAATACAGCTAAGAATGTTTATGCGCATGCAGGCAACTGAGGCCTCAAACTTCGCCACCTTAGACTTGTCAATTTTAGTTACACAATTGCTTTCACTTGTTTCTCCGATTTCCCAAATGAAGAAGAATACCACTAGCAATTAGTGTCTTTGACACTGACATGATTCTGAGAGTAAACAGTAATGTTGCTACATCTATAAATTTCTTGGAATCACAGCCTCCATAACTCATCTTTAAGACTTCCTCTGTCTATTTCTCTATTGGGAAAAAAAATCTCTTCGCTGAACAGAAATTGAAAGAATGGGCTGTTCAAGTTCTTTCTTCTTGACTTTCAGTCTTTTAATTGCAGTGCTAAGTGTGAGCTATGGGCAACCTCTGGTTCCTGCATTGTTCATATTTGGAGACTCTGTAGTTGATGCGGGCAATAATAACAACATAAAGACCATTGTTAAAGCAAACTTCCCTCCCTATGGAAGGGACTTCATGAATCACATTCCAACCGGGAGATTCTGTAATGGAAAACTCGCCTCTGACTTCACTGGTAATACGAGTATCTTTTTCTTTATCATTATTATGGAAAGAAAATATAATCATTTTGACCTTCAGTTAAAGTCATTTGTAAGATTTAGATCCTTCTTTTTAAGTGTTTTTGCCAGAACAGATGACCCCGATGTTATTTAGGGTTCATTCAGTTGCCATGCGGCTTATTTTCTTTGGTCTGAACCTTCTGTGTTACCCACCTTGAAACTTTCTTCCAACTTTAATTACTGCAGAATGTAGGTTGAATGTTTTTTCTGATAAAGTTGAATAATTTGGTGTGTAGTATATCCTCATAGAGGGGGGAAAAAGCTTCATGTGTCATATTAATTGACCATATTGGCAGAAATGAGATAGAAGGATATTATTATTATTATTATTATTATTATTCATGACTTGAAATTATCTCTTGTAGCCTTTGAACTGGCAATTAATCTATCTTGTGTAATTTTTTTGCAGCTGAAAACCTTGGGTTCACCTCTTACCCACCAGCTTATGTGAACCTAAAGACCAAAGGGAAAAACCTATTGAATGGTACCAACTTTGCATCGGGTGCATCTGGATACTATGAACCTACGGCGAAATTATATGTATCCACAACTACATAACTCGAAACCCTCCTTTTCCTTGGTTACTTCTCATTTTAATGGTTGGTTATTGTCATAATTATATTATTTTTGGTTGTAGCATGCAATACCTTTAAGTCAGCAGCTGGAGAACTACAGAGAATGCCAGAACATATTGGCGGAAGTAGCAGGACAATCAAATGCTTCATCAATTATATCTGGGGCTATACATCTTATCAGTTCAGGGAACAGCGATTTCCTTCAGAATTATTACATCAATCCTTTACTTTATAAGGTTTATACGGCAGATCAATTCTCAGACATACTCTTGCGAGCCTATTCCAGTTTCATTCAGGCACGTCTATTTCTCACACTTAACCTCTTTCCTTGGATCTAAAACACAAGGCTTAACCTTCAACCTTATTTTCAAATGTGGGTTGACAGAAACTGTATGCAATGGGAGCAAGGAGGATTGGGGTTACTACATTACCTCCTATGGGTTGCCTTCCAGCAGCCATCACTCTGTTTGGTTTTGAAAGCAACCAATGCGTGGAAAGGATCAATAATGATGCTATCAACTTCAATAAAAAGCTAAACAGCACATCTCAGAGCTTGCAGAAACAGCTTCCAAACCTCAATTTGGTCGTCCTTGATATCTACCAGCCTCTCTATCAGCTTGTCTCTAAGCCTTCTGATAATGGTAAAAAGATTAGTGTCATGATCCTATGAAGTGTCAATTTTTATATATGCTCATTTTGTTTGAATCTCAAAATATTTTACTGGTGACATATCATAGGTTTCTTTGAAGCAAGAAAGGCTTGCTGTGGAACGGGCTTGCTGGAGACCTCTATACTGTGCAATCGCAAGTCCATAGGGACATGTGCTAATGCAACTGAGTATGTATTTTGGGATAGTTTTCATCCTTCAGAAGCCGCAAACAAGATCTTGGCAGATAATTTGCTCGCCGCTGGCCTCTCTCTCATCTCCTAATTCAACCACTTTTGGGCTCATGTTCTGTTTGTACTTATTATGCTATTTGTGAAAGAGTTTGAGATTCACATGGAAGGAGGTTTAATGTGTTGAATTGGAAAGTTCAATGTGGGTTCTCAGGTCTGTCTCGTTGAATTATGACTAATAATCGTGCTTTGTATGGTTGTGTAAGATTTCATCTTTTATAAAGTTTCCCTTTTGGGTGATCAAAGATGTTCTGCTTTGCCCTTTAAGAGTTTGTGTTCAGTGAATTTATGTGACCGGTAAGTCATAGAACTAGCTAACTTCTTGCGCCAAAAGACACAGAACTGAATATTTTTGTTTGGTTCTAACTTCTAATTTTTGATTTGGAGTTCATGGTTCAGTTATGACCATGATTAATTCACTGACTAGTGAAGAAGAAATTGGCAAAATTGAGAGTAAGGTTGTTTACCTGAAGCAACTCACTAATCATCTAATGTAAAAGTCAAGAATGTTGAACAGTTGAAGTTTTATCAGTGTCTTTTAAAATAAAAAATACAGTCGCACATTAAATTAAATTATGAGCACGAATTATTTACAGTGTTAAAAAAAATAGAAAAACGCAAAATTCAGCCATGTCATTAGTAGGAATATATATATATATATATATATATATATAAAGGGGAAATAATTTTACAATTACCTCTACTTTCTTTTAATTTTTAATTTGGTATTTATAAGTTTTTCTCTCTTATTAAATCATTTAAATTTTCTCTGTTAGCACCATTAACCTTTGTGTGAGAGAATAAAGTTATGGAGGTTAATACAAAGTTAAAAGATTTAATCAAGAAAAAAAAAAGACGTAACTTAAAAAATTCAAATTTTTTTTAAAAAAAGTATGGCTGAAATAATTTTTTTCCTGAAGCTGTAACTGTATCTGCAAGACACATGTTCTATTGCATTTATTTACTCTCACCGTCTCTCGATATTTTTCTTCCGTTTCCCCGCTTCTTCCTTGCTACTCAATTCAATACATTGTCGTTCAAGAGAGCAAAAAATGGGCGGCCGATAGGGAGTGGAAAAACGGGGAGAATTTGTTTTGCAGCATTAGAGGCAGACGGGGAGAGAGAGGGGGGAGGGTGAGATGGATTACAGTCTAGCGGCGTTGAAGTTACTATGCGCACAGCTGAAAGACGCCAGAGAAGTCCCTTCCCGGAATGGCTTCATCCTCGGCGGCATCCTCTTCCAACGCGCTTGGTTGCAGGTTTCAGCTTTCAAATTCCCCTATTCTCTCCTCTTCTATCCCCTAAACGCTCCTACTGTTTTCGCTTATTCCTAACAACCTCCCTTGCCACGTCGCAGGGCGTTTTAGTGTCGGCCCCGGACGGCGACGCCGGTCCTTTGATTTTGGACGATGGTTCCGGTCTCATCGAACTCTCCCTCTCCGGCGATTTCCGTCTCCAGCCATGGAGAGTTGGTAAGTTTTTCTAACTCAGTCCTCTTCTAGTTTTCCAACCCTCGCACATGTTGGTATTTCAACCTTTAATGATCTGAGCTTTTATCACCGCGTTATATTATTCAATGTGCAATTTTCTTAACTGGTCAACTTACTGCATTGAATCGATTCTTACGCTTTGAAATTTATCTTTGTTTGTGCTAGGGATGTATGTAATGGTAGTCGGAGGATACCTTGCTCGGACCGGTGAACCTCCCATGATTAAGGTACTTGGCCTTTTCTTTTCTTCCCTACATAATTTCTGTACTATTCCTATTTGATAAGTTCTTATCTTTTGGTAAGGCTTCAAAATTTCGTATGCAAGCATCCTTTATGCGACTTCTTTCTTGAAGTGAAAGAAAATTATCTACTGGAAGTGAAATTGATTATGATATAATTGCAGGTTCATAAGATGGTCGACCTTTCATCGTTCCCTGACCGAGAGGCAATGTGGTATCTTGAAGTTTTGGAAGCATACAAACTGTTCTATCAGCCTCTTATTGAAGAATTCACATGATTTTGTTACATGATTGATTGGAGGGAAGAGCAATTGAGGTTGCCATCTGACATCCAAGAAACTTGCCGTCTCATGTGAAACTTTGAGATAAAGCTGCTTTGATAGTGTTGTGTATATGAGAAATTCGTTGCCATTATCCTTATTCATGAATCATGATAAATACTATCATTTTGAATTCGGCACACTTGTGATATCTATCCATTTTTTCTTTTATGATTCTCCTGAAAAAGACTTTCTTTCAGCTTCTCTGATTTCAGATCATCTTGAATATGAAATTGGAAGCTATATGCTCCGTTATGGTTTTATCCATTGGGAAAATGACGTTATCAACAAAGTAAAGTATATTTCTGGATTCCGAGGATAGAACGGGGCTGTGGAAACACATCTCTCCTTCTTTCAGATTTCCTGAATGCTTGAAAGAGAGGCTGATGATGATTCAAAGAAAACAAAGAGATTGTTCCAATACCACTGTGTTTTTCTGCAGAACGGATTACACAGGCATAGCCGTATAGGGATCCCTTTCTGAGATGCCCCTCAGCACAAAACTTTAGATGGGCAATCTAACCATGACCTGCTAAACTCTTCATCATCTATAGTTTCTGAAAGCTTGTAAAATGATGATATTCAAATGAAGAAATCACGGAAGAGATCTGGATAACCTTGGCAGGCCTTCGAGTATTTATCGCTACCATGAGCAATCCAACGTTTCTTTTCCACATCTGGATTAAGTATTAACTGGGCAACGAGGGGTTTTAATTTTTCTTGCAAGGTTCGTTTAACAAATAATAAAACAATTTTTACAAATAAAAACTTGTATCAACTTAATTTTTCTTGCAAGGTTCGCTTAACAAATAATAAAACAATTTTCACAAATAAAAAGTTGTAGCAATGCTCTCGCATACCTATATATATAATTAGAGAGAATGCATTCCCAAAGGAAAAAAAATTACCATAAAAAGGTTTTAATAACAAGTGAGAAATTGTTATTTTCTGTACTTATTATGTCGTTACTACAGACGCTTTAGCAATTTTCTTCGCTCCCTAGAATTCATAACAATTCTCCCTGAATATTTTTGCTAAAAAAAAAAAAATTCTCCCTGAATATTACTATTTAATATTTATATATTTAAATAATAGTTACTTGTCCTATTTACAAGCCAAACTGCCGACAGTAGATCATTATAAGATCCTGTACAATGTATGAGACTCATCGCTTAGTTTTTTTTTTTTTTTTCCCCGGCCAGAACTTATAAACATTGGTTATCAAATATATGTACCCATTTTTTGTTGGAAAAAAATGTCATTAAATTAAAATTTTTCATCTATCATAAATATTAGTGATTATATGAAAAAAGCGCGAAAGCGCGCGCACATGAGCGGGGTGCATTCTTACTGGGAAAAAAGAAAGCTTTGTAAAATGATAATTAATTCGAGTGGGCTGAGAGCAAAGTTACGTAGCAGTCAAATTTCAGCCACACACATATTTTTCACAAACACGTGTGCTTTAAATTGCACAGCATGAATTAATTAATTAATATTATTATGCTTTATCCAGAATAGACAATTTTTCATTGCTGCAGAGCGAGACTCCCCCAGGGCCCAGGCTCCAAGCTCCCTTCTTCCCATTCGAATTTCCTGTTACAATACATTCATGAACATCACAAGCCATACCAGAACATGGCTTTAACTTGGCCTAACCATCTGCTTTTTCGGTCTAGCACCAACTTTGATATCTTCTCCGATCTCACCGGACCTCACTCCTGTGAAACGCTATGGCCCACTTCGACTCTAGTTCGCCGGAGAAACATCACGTTGACGGCCAAGACTTTGAGGCTCACACTCGGATGCTTCAGCAAATCCACGGAGGATAAGCAGTGGACTGAAGCGGAAACTGTTGTTTCAGATTCCGATACTGAGGGCAGAGACGAGGAGAATGATGCTCGCAGCCAGATTTCTGGTGCCAATAATGGGCGGGTTGACTCCCTATCCCAGAGAACTGCGACCACCGCGTTTGGTGATTCTGTCTCCTTGGGAATTCGGGAACCAGTTTATGAGGTTTGGTTCTGTTACCCCGTTCCATCACTTCAATCGTGGCGTTCATTTTCCCCGTATCATTGTTGTTTACTCATTATCTCTTACTTTGTTATATTCAAATTTCTAAGGTTGTAGAAGTAAAGTCAAATGGGGCGGTATCAACCAGAAAAATCAACAGGAGAGAACTGTTAAGGATGAGTGGTAACTAAATTTTCATGACTAGACTTGTAAAGACCCCATGCAGCTAGTTGTCTATCATGTTCAATGTTATGCTTATATTGAGGTGCTTTCCGTAGTGCATGTCGCATAAACATTTCTCTTTGATGTTTGCAGCCTACCTCATGTCCTTTCCACTTCTCTTTCGCTGTCCCACAATAATTTGCTGCCTCTTTCCATGCCTATAGAATTCAGTAGACCTCCTAAAATTAATTTGGTCTTCTTATTTATACTGTATTGTCTTATATGCTATTAATTATCAGGTCTTCGTCCAAGAGACATTCGAAGTGTGGATCCATCATTGTTTTTGACGAATTCAATGCCTTCGTTGCTGGTATAATTTTTTTTATAATATTCCACCATCTCCTGGTAAAATGTTGTGTGTCTTACTTGAGTAATTTCCATCGATTAGAGTTTTAAGTTCCATTGCGTTATTTAGTCAGCACTGCTCTAATGATAAGATGAATTAGGTATTATTTAATAACTAGATACTCATTATTGTTACTCATTGCTATATTTATTTTATATTTAAAATTTTTTTCCAATGGAAGATGTGTGCCGTTGTATAGTACTTTCTTGAAAATGCTTACGGAGCCTTCTTCCTGTTTTTAGTCTACAACTAGTTGGTAATTCGCATGGTTTGTCTTCGTCCTGGCATATATGTGTTGCATTACATTAAAGTAAAAATGGAATTTGAACATTTGAGCTTCGTTCTCTTACTTTAGTTTGCACTCATGCAATGTAGGAGTTTCTAAGTACAATCAAGCAAATAAATAAGTAAAATGGAAAGTAAGATTCCGTTCTAAACCAGAAGTGATGGAGAGTGGCAATGTTTACATATTCACTAATTTAATTACGAAGGCAGACAGAAAAGCTTTTGTTGAGCCGTTCCCTGATATGGTGTCATTAGTGTTATTAGTCAAAACTCAGTCACAATTTTCACGGCTCCTAAAAATGAAATGATTTATGGTCATCAGACATTTCTTGTTACCAATTTATAATGGCAACATTTTTTCGTTCTCGAAAGTTTATTAGTTCCTTGTTTTCTGGCAAAGACAATTATGCAATCTCTAGTGTATATTACTGATCATCTATAGTGTTTTGTGATCTTTGCAATATTCTACTTCATGTATCAGGTCCGTGAGTATGCTCTGCTTCTAAATCTGGGTTCATTGCGAGCAATTGCAATGCAAGAGCGTGTACTTATTTTTGACTATAATCGGTATAGTTGCGTGCTGCTTCTTTATCTTAATTCTATAACAATGTATCAAATGAACTAAACGCAACTTTCTGCATCTTTTTATGTTAAATCAGTAAAGGTGGGAAAGCTTTTCTTGAGTCATTGCTGCCTCGGTTGAACTCAAAGAATGGCAATGGTGGGCCGTCTATGCCGTTCGAGCTTGAGGTTAGTCTAAAATACGTATCACGTGTACTGAGTTTGATGAACTCTATTGCACTAGTGCTATATTTACTTTGGACTTCCGCTCAATGTAAGTGCCACAAGTGTAGTTTTGCAAGTTAGCACAACCGTCATTGTCAAATATGTTAGAAGAGGCGTGGTATACCTGGCAAGTAGTCTTTTCTTTATCTTATTTGGATTTGCGGTTTTATGCTTGCATGTGAAAGTGAAAGAGCTTTACTTTTAGCGGCAGGAGAGGAAGAGGTTGAGAGGGAGCAGAAGTAATATCAGATGACAAGTACTTGGGAAGGATGGGAAATATCTCAATCCTAGTCCCATGGAATAAAGCGTAGTTTGTTTATTTGGTCCTTCTGAGAAAGCAATTGGGTGAAACAAACCTGAAGAGCATGGCATTTTACATTCCCGTGGCTGTCCAACATATGTTCAAGCTTCCCTGTAGTTGGGCATTTGAAGGCGGTTGTATAGAAACACTGATATACATACTACTGATTTTATTTTACTGGAGAATCCTCGGAATTGATAGCTGAAATTACTTGAAATCTACTGCTGGCCCTTTTTTGGTTGATTTCATAATGATAAAAAAAGTATAAACATTGTTTTTGGGTTCATAATTGTGGCCCAAGCCCTGGTAGAGGTAGCAATAATTGAAGATGTTAAGGAATACAACGAAGGATGGAATAAGTGGTGGCGAACTAAAGATTGTTAAAGAACAGAGATATTACTAAAGCTGTTCATGGGTCTTTGCTAAATTGGTTTATGTTCAAATAGTTTTTGACATGACATCAGAGTCATCAGTAAAACTACTAATATGCTTTTTACTAGTGACTGAAACCTTTGGATTGAAATGTTACTGAACAAGAAATTATGCGAAAGAAAATGGTAACTTCAAGAAAAAAGGATTGGGCATAATGACATTAAATGGTGACAAAGCCAATACTCAAGGCCAAAATGAACTCGATCCAATAAGAAGAAAGAATAGCTGAGGAGGACATTGATGGAAGTAATGAAAACAATAGGCATGCCTTTGATAAGATTGGGTGGCGAAAGGAAAAACCACAGAGGTCCTTTAATAATTTAGATTTTCAGATGGTTACTCCAAGTCTTTAAGCTTAAGGCATACTATTTATGTCATGTTATATGCCTTCTCTAGTTAAGGGGAAAAATAAGATTCCTTAAAGAAGGTGCTCTCATCAATTTGAACGTCAATTGTTAAATGGGCATGCCTATACCTGCCACATTGGTGCGAGACCTTTGGCTTTATTTTCATTTTCCAAATCTGTTGACACATCCGATTAGACTTCTCATCGTAGAAATATGGTTGTGAACTGTTTTTCCCTTCGTCATTTGGTCAAACTTTCAGGTTGTTGAAGCAGCGTTGCTATCAAGAATACAGCGGTTAGAGCAGAGATTAATGGATTTAGAACCCCGTGTGAGTATGTAAACATAGTGAGTGACTGAATATATTTATGCTGGTCCATTGTATGCCCGCGCTGGTCCCAAGCATGTTACTTTTTTAACTTAATAGATTTACCTTGACTTTGACAAATAGTTGTTTGTAAACCTACCTATGAACCAAATGTCATGGGAATTCCTCAGCTTTACTACTTTTAGTGCGATATCTTCCTCTGACTATCTTTGTCCTCGCATTTCATTAGGTCTTCAAAGCATCATCTTCTGTTGATCTCCAGTCATTTAATAAGATTCTATAAGTATAGTCTATGCGTGAATGGGGAACTCTTTCTCATCAAGATATTTACTTATTTGATTTATCTTTTTCATTTTAATTCTGGGCGAAGATTTTTTTTCTGTCTCTAATTTAATATCCTGATTTGACTCACAAGTTTCTTCAACTCTTTCTATCTCTGTGCGCCTCTCCCCCCCCCCCCCAATCCTACTTCCTTTTCGCTCCAGGTTCAAGCTCTTCTTGAGGTCTTGCCTAATCGATTAACCGGTGACATATTGGAGCAACTACGTATTAGTAAACAAACTTTGGTATGTTGGAAGTTCTCTTCCAATAAATTTACAATATTTGGTGGTACTGGAAATGCCATATAGTTATATATTTGCTTCTCTGTCAAATTGGTAGGTTGAGTTAGGTTCCAGAGCAGGAGCTCTCAGACAAATGCTGCTTGATCTTCTGGAAGACCCTCATGAAATACGCCGTATATGTATTATGGGAAGAAATTGCATTCTTAAGAGAGGAAGTGATGTTGTGGAGTGCTCAGTGCCCTTAGAAAAGCAGATTGCTGAGGGTAAGCTATTTGAAGTCTTCCAATACAGATCCTGACTCTCAAATGACCTGTCACATAGTCTCATTTGCTTCTTTTTCCTCATTATCTGCAGAAGAAGAGGAAGAAATTGAGATGCTTCTGGAAAATTATCTTCAGAGGTTATTCTTAGAGAGAACTACTTATTTTGATTGTGTGGACTTGAGTTTTTTCCCCTTATTTTTGGTCCAATTCTGAGGATTAATACTGATATTGGTCCATTATTTCATGCCGGAAAACATATTAAAACAAAAAATCATTTGTTTTTGTTGATATTTTAATTTTAATATTCTATGTACTACCAGTAATTACAGGAGATTCATATATTAAACAACGATTTTTATCTCAAAGTTGACTTATTTACCTTGTTACATTGCAGATGTGAATCTTGTCATGGTCAAGCTGAAAGGCTTCTTGATTCTGCGAGGGAAATGGAAGATTCTATAGCTGTCAATTTGAGGTTTGAATCTTTGAGTGTGCGCGCATGTGTGTTTTTTTTTTTTTTTTTTGGTTGGGGGGGCTGTGGTAGCAGAGCGCCACCCCCCCCTCCCCGGGGGATTGTTCCTGTGAGATACGCTTGCTGTATCATCGGGTTATTGAGAGACAATTTTGAAAATTGATCTTAATAGCTAAAAGCGAACAAAGTCAACCTGCCAGAACCATCTTCCCTCATCTGGAGGATTGCTTAGTTGTTCATTCGATGTTTAATTATTTACGCCAGAAAGAGAAGTGCTTCATATCTGAAATAGCAACAATATGATTTCACAAAATAAACTGATACTTTATTGTTCTTCTGAAGGTGAACTTATGCTAGCGACTGTGCTTGTATTCCTCAGTTTTTGATATGGTTGACTAACTTTGGATGCAATAGAATGGGCTCTAAAGTTAACCCTGTACATCTGGAGTAAGCTTAAAAATTAGCGTTATTATTTAAATCAAAACATGATATGATATATTCATATACAAGGGTTGCAAACTAGCCCGGACATCAATATAGATTTTAAAATTCATTATTTAGAAGTAATCCAAGAAAGAATGCACAAAATCTTGTCTGCCAACTTCGTAAAATGATGGAACACAAGTTCTCCTAAGAGCTCATGCATACAGGAGATGCCATAGTTTAGTTTAGCTGCTTGAAAAAATATCAAGAGACTTTGTTTATAATCCGGTTATTTTTAATAAATTATCTTCTTTTATCAGCTCACGGAGGCTTGAGGTTAGCAGAGTAGAGCTGCTTCTTCAGGTTGGGACATTCTGTGTGGCAGTCGGTGCCCTAGTTGCCGGTATAGTTATTTTATCATTTCTTTTATCAGCAGCTATGTCTGAAATATATGAACTTAGTGCCTTGTTTGACAACCAAGTTACATGCAATAATAAGTTGCTACTGTCATAATCTTAATGCAACGTAGTTATTTTGATGTGGTGAACTGTAAAGGACTTCTAGATGTCAGAAGCTGAAGCTAAGGCAAGCTTAGCTTTAACAGAGCGCGAGAGTTACTGGTGAAACTTAAGTTGTTCTCTGCGACTGCTAAGATGTAGAAAAGTAGAGATTCGTTGAAGTGTCACATCCAATTTTCGGACTTTTCTAAATGTTATTTTTTGCATCTCTTTGTTTTCGTTTTCAAGAGGCTCCTTTTTGCTGAAAGAAGCCAAGCCTGCCAAGCATTATATGCAAATCTTGTTTGTAGTAATCATAAAACTTCTGACAACGAGTGAGGAAGGGGACTTCTCATGTTACTAATTTCTGATTCAACCTTCAAATCATGTGAATTATGCCTTACATTTAATGTCTTGTGAGCATGGAAGCTACTCATTACTCAATACGGTTTTGAACGGAATTTGTTACTAAGGAAAAGCTTGGAGCCATCTCGATTACTCGAGCTTTCCCTTCAATGTCATGCAAATTTCATATCTGTCAATAAGATATGAATATAAAAGTCAAGTGCATAGAACTGGTTTATAGCTGGGAAGGTATTATGCACCTTGCCTGATACTATGATAAACTTTCTTGATTTCAGGTATATTTGGCATGAACCTTAAGTCATATCTTGAAGAACATGTGGTGAGATATGGTTTGCTGTCTTATTACCTGCATGTCTTGTTTTCGTTCTTCTTGGACATTGTTCAATATAAAACTTCGTTAAATTACCACATTTTTGGGTTTGTTGCAGTTTGCCTTTTGGCTGACAACAGGTGGGATTATAGTTGGCGCGGTTATTGGTTTTTTCCTTGTGTATTACTATCTCAAGGCAAGGAAAATACTTTGACCGGAAGAAACTTCAAACTCGGGTACCAATGTCTATTTGTTTTTATCTTATTTCCTTGCAATACTTCTAAAAAAAGAAATTATTTTCTTTCTCATATTATTTATTTAGTATTTGATGGAGAGCTGTGGAAATTCTCTAATGATATATTATCCAAGTATTGTCTTGACCCAAGTTCCAAGATATCTAAGCAACTAAACTATGGGCTCCCTGCATTGCACGTAGTTCCAGACAGTATTAACTCTTCGATATCTGAAGGGAATCCAATTCATTTGGCAGGCATCATCCAAAAAACAGAATAATTCAGCGCTCGACATATGCGGTCATTGTACACAAGGGTTATTCAAAATGGTCATGAGATCACGTGACAGGATTCACGTGACTCGTATCCCTGGGTTGTATTTTTTAGCGTCTGTATTAGCCAATGCTTATTTATTCGTGGAGCTGACTATGGCTGTAACATTCGTGATCAATGAATGAATTGAATAAAATCAGTCATAAAGAAGAAAATTATTGTGAAGATTATGCATCATATGCCTTTGCCCTAAAAACAGTGTACTGCGTTCTGAAATGGAGCACCATCTCAGAGTCCATGGAGTCCCTGTCCTTAATGATACTTTACGTTCTCATGTTTCCTCCGTAATTTATGATATCTAAATTTTCAAATTAATTCGTTTCTATTTATAAGATTCACAATAAATTTGTCTAAACATTAAATAAAATTTTACCTATTTTATTTTAATTAATATACTCTCTTGTTATATTTTTCCCATTCTTCAACCTTATCTACCCACTTATATACAAGGACATATCTAAAATAAAAAATTTATTTTCTACTTATTTATTGCTTTTAATTAATTTTGATACTTTTCTTAAACCGAACAGTTTAGCTATTTGGAGGAAGTACTTTCTTTTTAATTTTTATGGAATTAAACGGCCTCTATGTGTGTGTGAACACAGTTTATTTGGATTAAACGGCCTGTGTGTGTGTGTGTGAACACAGTTTATTTACTAACTTTTATCAGTATCAGCCTCATACTTTTAGTGTAATTTCTGCTCAATGAAAGTGGTATGACTGATTAGCTTTGAGTTGGATAATAGGTTGCCACCTTTCAACATACTCTTCTGGTTCTTAATATAAGACTTAATTATTGAGTTGATTTTGACTTTAAATATAGAATTTATTTCTCATATTTATTAATTTTTTTTAAATTATCCCTATAAATACTCTATCAATCATAATCAAATAGAAGAAAAAAAAAATATTAAGGAAGATGATTATGGTATTTTAGAAAAAACGTTATATTTCTTATAATTAACTAATTTACCTAACTTCTTTAATCTAATCAAATTAGTTAAATAGATCTTATATTAAGGATAGAAGAATACCAAAAATTCACAGGGTTTTCACTTTTGAAAAATGCATTCAAGTACAACTCAGAGCCTTAAAACACAGCATTCGTAAAAGAAAAAAAAATCTCAATAATCTGGAGAGGCATTCCCATCTCAACCTCCAGAAACAAATTGTAAAACGTACTGTGCCAGATCTATTCAATGTGGTGATGGCCTAGACAACCTGCAATCCCCTAACAAGTCCGTAGCAGCGGTCGTGTTGTCCTCACCCTATGACGGGCTACCAAAATCAAAACCTTCTTCACGTGGTCCATTCTATGTAAATGTGAAGTCAAATATAACTCCCACATTCGAGGATTGAGATCATCCAAGTTCCTCTGAAAAAGATCATTGATATGACTCGCGTTAGAAATAAGCGGGAATTAAGCCCATTATATTTTGACTCCAAACAGTAAACTTCTTTCGGAAATTTAGAGAATCTCAATCCCATAACATAGTGCGCCACAGGAGTTGTTATGACATGCGCTACTTCGCATCTATTCTGCTAACCATGTAGCCTATAAATCTTTGAGTGCCTTTGGAGATCCATCAATAGTTATATTCCGCACACCAGCTTCAACTGCCCCCAACTCAGCCTTTTCCTTCATCTTTTCAGGCACTACCTTGTCTGTGGCATCAGACTGGACAGTAGTCACTGAGGGTTCAAGAGTCCGAGGACCTGCAGAGATCCATGGATGATTAAGGCACTGAGCAGCTGTTGGCCTCTTTTCGGGGGTAAAATCAAGCATCGGAACAAGGAAGTCAGCCATGTCATTTGCATCTTGCTCACCAAAATCATACTTCTCCATCAGCACCTTACTAAGAGGCCAGAAACGCAACCGGCGGATGTGCCTTAAATCACCATGTCTATTAAAAAACTCTTGAGAATAGCGACCGCCTAGAGCAATCTAAAGGAAATATTACTTCAGTTTTGCAAATTAGAATAACTAAAGTGTTGACAATAATGAAGAATGCTGTAAACTACCACGTTGTTTCTTGAACACATGATGGTCACACAAACTAATAAAATAACTTTGATATTTTTCAGCAAGAAAAAGCATTCCTACCTTGCGAGGCATCATTCCAAGAAGTTCCATCATCAATGCCAAATGATCCTGAAAAGTAAGAAGTACAGTATCATCAAAAGACCATTCACTGAGGTTGAATTTCAATCACCGACGACATTTTAAATTATTGATCCAAACAGAAGAAATTGTTATCAAACCGTAGTAAAAAGTTCAGGTTTACCACTGGTATAGATTTGTGCGTTTTTAGCAGGTATGAAGCAAGGACAACAAGTTTAAGAATATATGAAGTTATTTATGAAAGGTGGTGTCTGAGCATTATAGTTCAAGTGATCATTTCACCTACCACTCTATAAGCTTTCACCCATGAATGAAAAGTGGGGAAACTTTAGACAGAGAAATACCACTCTTGGTTCTTTGTATAGCTGATTTATAATTTCAAAATGTCATTGAAACAAGCAAATTTCTTTGAAGGGACGTTTAAGTTGTGTTCTGGCAATCTGTTAGCATATGGGTATTGACTCCGAGGAAAAGGCTTTATTTCAACTTTCATAAGAGAATGTTGAGTACAGAGTATTTAAATCTGTAGTCAGAATAGAAACCACTCTTTACTCAACTAGTCTCCATACACCACAGATATCAAATAAAAAGACCTACATTAAAAGTTCAACAGTATGAGGCATTTTAAGAGGAAGACCTACTCAATTTTATTTTTCACATACAAGTAATACTACAAAGACTAAGTAAGGGATTTTCTATTTTCTACCAATTACTGGGCATATCTTCTATGTCTACCATTGGCCCTGTCCAAAATACATTTTCATCATCCAATCAACAATTCTACAGTACTAAGCGAGACAATTTTCAAATCTCTGTTTGAATCAATGAATCTATATTTCAAACAATCTTCCTATGTCCCAAGAAAGAAAGATGTTATCAAAAGATGGGTTTTTGCTTCTTTTCTTAAATACTAAAAAACGCAGTTAAGAATTAGTCTACCAACTATGCTCATAGTTGAGAAAAATGATGCAAGCAAGAAAGCAACAGAAGCAAACTTCCCTGGAACTGTCATTATGCAACCATAAGAGCATGACAAGAAACAGAAGCATACAGCAAATTGGCAGCCAAGCAAACACAAAGTGAACGGAACAGAGGAACATGCATTCTATACTTAAACAGAAAAGCTCAATAGGAAACCAGTTCTGGGAAAAAGAAAAAAGGAAAAGGAAAAATGCAATTTGAATGGAAGAATTACCTCATCCCTTGAATAGTTGTCACCACTGTGGGGATCAAAAAGAACATCACCTGTGGAAAGCTCAAAGCAAATGCAAGCAAAAGACCATAAATCAGCCGGAGTTGAATATTTGCACCCAAGAATAACCTCAGGACACCTATACTGCCTTGTCTGAATATCATTCGTGAATTGCTTATAAGTCCAACAGGCATTTCCAAAATCAACCAGCTTGCATTTAAGATCAACAGCAGCAAGCAACTTTTTTTTCATGGAACGACTAACTCTCAGTTGACCATGAATACCTTTTGGGATGTCCTTGGTTTCAACAAGTTCAATTGATTCATCTTTGGTTACAAGACTACTAGATTTATCTTCAAAAGATTCCACAATCAGTTCCCCATCATCACCACAATCTTTTACTTCAGGTGGTTTAGAATCCTCTTCACCTTCCTTGGGACTCTCCTTCTCAACACAACTTTGAGCAGCCTTTTTAGCCTTTTTCCGCAATTTCTTTTTCTGGTTCCTGGTCAAATCCCCTTTTGAACTATTACTGTCTTTTGCGGCCCCATGTTTGGAAATGGCCTTATCCTTGGTATTTGGAAGGATAAGCGGAACACCTGATTTTCTAGGATCTTTGGATGGATCTATCATTGACAGAAGCAAGACATTCTCTGGCTTCAAATCTGTGTGTATTACAGATAGCTCACGATGCAAGTAATCCAATCCCACCAGAATATGGAAACAAATTTCTTTAACCAATGAGATAGGAATCCCCCGGTAATCACTATACTTTATAAGGGTCAGCAGATTATCGCCCAAGAATTCAAAAACCATACACACATGCTGGCCATTAGGTCCTGAATGCTTGAAGTGATCCAAAAGCTTAACGACACTTTTCTTGTCATCCAAATCCCCTTCAGCAATCTGTTTGAGAATCTTTATTTCATCCATTGCAGCTTCGGTGTAGTGCTGGGCACTCTTTTGAATTTTTAAGGCTACATAACGCTACAAAAGAAATTTTCCAAAGTTTAGAGGACTACAAAATAAATTTACATCGTGAACTTGCGTTATTTAGGTTCTGAAAACAATATCATCACAAGTACATAGGGCCTATCTCCTAACATGAGATCGGGAAACCAAATGATGTCCTATATAAGAAAACAACATAAATTCCATTCTAAATCTTATATAAACAACGACGCCAAGAGGTTCAACCAAGACAGGTTCTATCCATGGAAAAGGGAGAATGGACTAAAAAGCACATTAAACTTGGAAAAATATTTTGCCCCAAACATTAAACTTTACCACCCAGATGGCCACATTTCGCACAGGCCTAAAAAGCAAGAATCGGCTTAGGCTCAATATCATTTATTTTTCCAATAACTTTTTTCAGAAAGTTGATGAGGTCCACGTACCGATCTCTGGGTATCCCAAGCGAGCCAGACAGTAGAAAAATGACCCCAGCCGAGTTTGCTTTGCGCCACGTAGCACCCATTTTTGAAAGTGTCACCAATTCGAACGGCGTGATAACCTCCTCGTCTGTAGTCCTCGGTGCCTTCGTCCTCCGAAGTATAATCACTTACCTCATTGCCATCACCGTTCCGATCCTCCGCCATCAAAGAACGCAAAAGCCACTATGCACTGTAGCAGCTATCTAAACAGGAGGGTTTCGATGACAAGTCAATATTGGCGCTAGCGGGAACTATAACCGTTGGTGAGATTAGGGTTCTTGAGCGATTCTTGCCGGGAAAATAAAGAATGTGTGAGTTGTTCCCCCACAAACAAAAAAAGAAAAGAATGTGAGATACAGTGACAAGAAGTGAAGCTATGCAAGAAGCCCCTCCTTTTAAATTCCCTTGTTCTGGGGCACAAAAACCTTCCCCCTCATGATGAGCAGGTCTAAACATGTACTTGCGTTTGCCTGTGTTAAATTTATTTTCAAGAAAATATGGAAAAAATCTTCTTTCGCCCAAAAAAAAAAAACTTCTTCTCTGTATTAATAAATAGATGACTATTTATGATAAAATTAGAATAAATATGAATAGAAGTAAAGGATTGAAATTCTCACAGCAACATAATTAAAAAAAAATAATACTGCCTCCCGTCCTAAATATATATAAGACCTCATTTGACTTTGTCTCTAATATTTATGTATTTTTTTAAGTAATATTTCTAATAATAATAGTTTTAGCCAACACATTTGATTAGTAAATATATTTTAAGAAAAAAATATTTATTTATTATATATAATTAATTTAACTTATCTTCTTAATTTTCTCAAATTAATCAATTAGCTCTTATAATTAGGACCAGATATAGTAACAAATAAGCTAATCATACTTCAACACATTTTTTTTGGTTCAACAGAGCCACAAGGTTTGACCAAAAAAGAAATGTTCTTCTTTTTTTTTTTCCTCTTCATCATATGATACCAAACATAAGTTTATTTTAAGAAATATTTTTCCAGAATATTAATATGAATAAAAAAAATATAAAACAGGCCCTGAATATGAATGTACAAAGTACAAACCGAAGTTCATGGAAAATATGTTTGTCAAGTTAAAAGAAAAGAAAGAAAGCTTCATAATGTGTCAAAAACGGAAAACCAGCTGCAAATGCTCACCTTGCTCAATAAATAAATTTAATTATATTTGCATAAAAAATAAATTTAATTATTAAGCTTTTTAAGTTATATTTGCATAAAAAAATAAATTTAATTATTAAGCTTTTTAAGTTTTAACTTAGTAGATATGAAATTTTTTTACTTTTAGAATTTATTCGTAAAAAGAAGTTATTTACATTTGACAAAATTCAAAAAACTGTTTTTTTAGCCAAAAAACTATTTTTGAATCTGTATTGTATTTTGAAAACGAGAAGAATGAAAAAAAAAAAAAAAGGATATGCTACCATAAAAATAGAAATTCTACGTAGACCAAGGATGCATGTGGCATCTCCTGTATCTGACATCTGGAACTAGAACGAAAAAGGCGAGACAAAAGCTCAGTCTTTGCCATGATGAGTAAGTTCTGCTTCACATTCTCATATATATTTATATATATATATATATATATATATATCATTCCAGATCTGATTTTTTATATGAATAGCTAATTAGCAAGGAGGATTATCTATATAACTCCTCCATTAGAAATGGCGGCGACTCTTCCGGGAGGGATTCTCACGGCGGCCATTATTGCATTATTTTTATGTCGGACGACGAGGACGGTGACATGTGAATTATTTCCGATGACCCTATCTCTTGAAAGGGCAATTCCGCTGAATAATAAAATGAAATTGAGTGAACTCAAAGCTATGGACAGTGCTAGACATCGCAGGTTGATTCAATCTTCCAATGATACTGGTTTCACTCTTGAGGGCACATATGATCCTTACGGAGCCGGGTAAATTTTTTTTCTTAAATTTTCTTTTCTGACCCGGGATCTGAGGTTTGTTCGTATTTATCTCATCCTTTAACGTTTCATGCATTGATTGACTTCATTTGCGAAGAACATAAAGGACCAAATTCGATCATAATAAATTATATGTTTTATCGGCAGGATTTATTATACAAAGGTGCAATTGGGTTCTCCCCCAAGAGATTTTCATTTGCAAGTAGACACAGGCAGCGACCCTCTCTGGGTCACCTGCAGCTCCTGTTCTGGCTGCCCCAACAAAACCGAACTTCAAGTAAGTAATTGAATTCCTCTTTCTTTGTTTTCTGATGGCTGTAGACTAATATATAGTTCTATGTTCATGATCAAGATCATTAATTGTTATACGTGCGTACAGATCGAGCTCAGTTCTTTCGATCCTGGGAAATCATCCACACACACACCAGTAACTTGTACAGACTCCATATGTAACAGCGAATATCAGTCCCCAGAAGCCATGTGTTCCAAAAATAATCGCTGCACTTACACATTCCAGTACGCCGATGATAGTGCCTCTGCTGGTTACTATGTTACTGATCTCATTCATTTTGCCACCCCAGTTTCCAACGGATCTTCACCTGTCATCTTCGGGTATATATGATCATAATAATAATTAATAACCCTCCATTGTAATTTTTACTCTTTCAAACATACATTAATTATTAATATACTGTACTGTTACCTTGTCTGTGTTATGTATGTAGAGCAGATGTAGCACGGAGTTGACGGGAAACTTGGCGACGAATAACAGTAGAGGAGTGGATGGGATAATAGGATTTGGGCGAGGGGACACTTCAGTTATATCACAGCTCTCGTCAAAAAGGTTGGTGCCAAAAGTATTCTCTCACTGCCTCCGAGGAGATGATCAGGGCGGAGGCACCTTGGTTCTTGGTGAGATTGTGGACCCCCATATTGTTTTTACTCCTCTCGTTCCTTCCAGGTATAATACTTTGATCTTCATCAACAACTTGTTATATACACGACCCAGTATTATTATTGTTGTTTTAAAGATCTGGGTGTGTCGGTGTGGGTGTATACACCCATATATTTCAGGACGCATTACAATTTAGACCTCAAGGGCATCGAGGTGAAAGGCCAAAACTTAGAGATTGATTCATCGGTTTTACAAGCATTAGAGAACCAAGGCACCGTTGTTGATTCTGGAACAACTATGGCGTACCTTCCTGATGTGGTTTACGACTCCTTCCTCAACGCGGTGCGTATTTCATATCGTTTTTACTGGAACTGAATGATCGATGCGTATCAAATTCATACACACATTTTGAAGGCTCTTTTTAACGTAACTCTTCATTGATTTGAAAAAAAAGAAGTTGATATGTTCTTTTGATGTGCAGATTTCGGCTGCTACTCCAGTAGAATCGCTTACAGGCACTTACGTTGCAGATGGATATTCCCAATGTTTCTGGGCTAAGAAGAGGTTTTCTGGGCTATGCATCCATGTTTTCAATTGATTGCTTTCTGAAATTAATATATACTATTTTCGATCATGAATATAAGTTCTAGTTTGTAGATCAATTTAAACTAGAAACTAAGATCTTATATATATTAGGATTGGACTATAAACTAGAGCTTATATTAAATACCTTAGATAGTATTACAGATGAATTGAGCTTGACTCTCTCTCGATTTGTCTCTTTTTGTATGTTTGATGATTTGGTGTTGTTCAGCATCTCTGAAGTTTTCCCTAACGTAAGTTTGAACTTTGCGGGCGGCGCATCTATGGTTCTTAAACCCAAGGACTACCTTGTACTTCACATAACTTTAGTAAGTATATATTAAATTCAAGCTTCATTATTTTTATTATATGTACATATCATTTTTCGAAAAGTTAAGCGTATAAAGGTGATCCTTTATGTATTGGTCTCCTACTGAGATGGGTGAAATACGTGTTATATATAGAATGACGGCGAAAAGGGGTGGTGTATTGGCATTCAGAAAATGGAAGGTTCTCAAGCGTTCACTATTTTAGGAGGTATATTTAATTTGCAAATTTTAATTCCAACTCTGATTGCAAGTACTGTTTTTAATTAGTTTATTTAATTATGTATAGCAATACTTCATGGAATTATTATTTTTTTTCTTTTCGCCAGATGGTACATGAAATTAATTATCTTTTAGGATATATATATGTACTCGTGTAGCAATTTTTTTTTTTGGGTTGTTTTTCCTGGCAGATATAGTATTAAAAGATAGAATAATTGTTTATGATCTGGCTGGTCAACGTATTGGATGGGCTGACTATGACTGTGAGTTTTCTCTAAATTTTTATTAATTAATGCACATATATATATAATGAAGAAGTCAAGGCTTTTGTGTTGTAGACTAAAAGAAAGTCAAATATAATAGAAATCTAGATAATAAAATTTATATTTGTGGTTAAATTTAATGATAACATATATCTCTCATGCAATTTAATTTGATTGATTGATTTCAGGTTCGAGGCCTTTCAACGTATCAGGAAAATTAAACAGAGCACCAGGGTCAAGGGGGGACGCGTCAAGGGGCTCGCCCCGTGAGGCAGGGACCTTAGCTTTCTTCCTATCGTTAATCTGCATCTTATTGTTTTTTAGCATATGTTGCGTAGATATAGACCCACACTACATGAATTAATTTAATTTATATTTTGAGAGGATTAGCTAATAATAAAATAGGAGGATGTATTGATACAAAATAGGAGGACGTGTCAATTTCAAGAAATATAATATGGGTACTATAATATTACTTCCGATTTATAAGTTAGATAACTAATTTATAAATATTTAAAAAAATTTGTCAATCTAATTATTTATAATAAATAGATATTATTTTTTTCTAAAATATTCTCATCAATTATGTGTATTGAAATATCATTTCTTAACATATGTAATCACCATAGGTTTATTTGGTAGCAAAATATATAAATATTAAAAACAAAGTGAATTGAGACTTTATATTTAGAATTAAATTAAATTTTTAACTATTTTTATATTAAGGACAGGTAGTGTTTTCTAAACCTTTCTTCAAATAATTCATTTTTTTCTGCCAACCTTCAAATAATTCATTTGAGAAATTTAAAAAAATGAGGTTTTTTTTAAAAAAAAATTATGTTGGATTAATTAAACATGGCCTGCTCAACTCACCATAATTTTTAACTCACGCAGTCACGAGTTAAATAACTTCGGAGTTTTAAAAGCTAATCAGTAAGTGAAGTTTCAAAGCCAGCAACCATAAAATTAGTGATGAGGTTCAACCTGCGAACTTAACTTGTCTGGAAATCAAATGTCGACCTGCCATGCAAAGAGATTGATCCAGATTTGTTTCTCTGGGCCATGCACTAGATCCATGGCTCCCGATAATCAAATCCTCGAACGTCGCCAAATCATGCAGTCCTCTCCTGTCCGTAGACGGGAAGTTGTGGCGCAAGGAGCTCCATGATTAGATACGTACGTAGGAGAGACGCACCGAGCAACGGGGAAAAAAAGATAAAAAAATACACACACATAGTGCCTCCTGCCCAATTGATTAATTTAAAAAAATTAAGAAAGATATTAAATTACCTTAAAATATTTATATATATCGTTTTTTCAAACTAATTTAGATTAGTTAAATTATTAATATATAATTCAATGATATGAATAAGTATTTTAAAAAAATCATGTAATATATACTATAATTAAATAATTTAATAGTTATTTTGATTTTTTAAATTTATTAATTGGGTCTTATATTAAAGACGGAAAGTAATACATATGCAAATATTATGTATGCATCTGTAAAAGATATGAGAAATATATGTCTCTCTCAAACTACGGAGGGTAAAGGAGTCGATCTCTCGTATTTAGGTTATTAACATGTGTATGAAGGTTGGAATTTGAAGTCTCAACAGTCACTAATACTCTCATCAACTTTAGTTATTAATATCAAATATTGCTAGCACAGCAGAAAAGGAGCATGAGCATTCTGCATTTTCTTTCCTTAAATTTATCTAATAATAAAGAGGTTGCTAGAAGACAACTCCTCCATATATGTTCTTATCCTTCTCAATTACTACCTCCGGTCTTAATTATAAGAGGTAGTTGATTAATTTGAAAAAATTAAAGAAAGAAATTAAGTTAGTTATTTGTAATAAATAGGTGTTCCCTTTCCTAAAATATCTTTACTAAACAAGTGTATTGGTTAGAATTATCATTGTTAAAAGGACTATCTTAATTAGAAAAAAAATACTACCTCCGGTCCTTAATATAAGATCCCGTTTGACTTTTTGTTTGGTCCTAATTATAAGACCCCAATCCATTTTGTCTCTCATATTTATGTATTTTTTTCCAAAATAATCCTTCTAATCATGATAGTTTTAGCCAATACACTTAATTAGCAAGGATATTTTAGGAATGACAACACTTATTTATTACAAATAACTAACTTAACTTACTTCCTTAATCTCCTCAAATTAGTCAACTGGGTCTTATAATTAGGACCGGAGGTAATACATAAATATGAGAGACAAAGTGGATTGGAATCTTATATTTAGGACTAAAATAAAAAGTCAAACGTACAAGATCTTATATTAAGGACTGGAGGTAGTATTTTCTTTTTTCTTTCGGTGCCAATAATATATAAAGAAGATCTCAGGTCTCACCCTTGCACCTGTGTCATTTATATTTTTTCCCCTTCTTACCTCTTTAATTCCTTCCAGACAATAATCTTATCATTCGTTCGTCATTGACATGCCCCCCAATCCTTCGACCTTGAAATAGCAGCACCAATTAATTAATTAATAATATTGAACTGTCGTGGGTGTCCCATTTAATTAAAACTATTTCCCACTAACGTAGTTGACCTGTATAACGGAACGTTTCAGTAATCCCACTTCCTTTGGATGATAAAAAAATTCTTGGATGTACCTCACAATGCCACACATAAAATAAAAGGACAAATATCTGTTGTCTTGACAAGAGGCGGCACCATGGCATTGTGTGTTTGCTTATGGGGAGCACAACTGCTCACTGTTTCTCTCACAAACACCAGCAACGTGGATACATGATGATGCATTTACAGAATCCGTTCATTAACCATTGGTGGATTCCGCGTAAGACAGAAACACAATGTCAAAATGATTATAATTAACAGTACTATTATTTCGCTAGTTTTAATTTTTTATATTATCAGTATATATATCATCAATACCCATTATTCAGCACTTATAAGAGCGCCTGCGAATTATAGATTATAATTTTCCCGCCAGCTTTAGTTTCAGCACAATCTTAATGATCTCACTGAACACTGGTGAATACATTATTGTGGAGATCATAGTCTTTCTTCACCATTGTGGACCAGCTTTGTAGTTATATGAAATATTTTGGTTATTTAATGCTCGTAGGTCAGCTCGGTACTTAGCAATCCAGCCTTTGATTATCTTTACCTCAGATTTTCTCTGCATCACTAACCACTGAGGATCATTTGGCGTTGCTTCAAGAATGTCCAGGCAATGAGATCCTGCAATTATTCAAAAACAATCATGTTAAAAGGCGTCAACAATTTACGCATCATATAACTCAGGATACTCAACTAATAATAATAAAGAAATGCATATAACGATAATAAAGATGACGTACCGTTGACTGTTGATACAGCAACGACACTATCTGATATACTCTCCAACACCCTGAGATCCGTTTTAGGATAAACAAAAGCAAACAAAGTGATTATGGTAATAAATTAATACATAAAAATGAAGTTGTACGCACTTCAATATAACTTGTTTTACCCGCCAGAACTATAGGGATCTCTAAGACCATTGGAGAAGATGATGTTGCTTGCAAACCTACGGAGTTTCAGTTTCAAATCCTGCAGTATCATATAAATCAGAAAGAAATTTCTTTTGGATCGATTTATGGCAAGAAGGAATCTTTGTGATAAATATTTTGGAAACTATGTTTCATGAAGTTGAATAAATGATATACATACAGGACCCCCATAATAAGTAGTCACCCAGTGAGGCTGTGGAAGGACGCCATACAACCTCCTACACTCTTTGACAAAGGTTTTCATATTGAAAGATGCTGGTGGGAACATTGAATCACTCTTATCGTGTCCGATTGGCATAACCATTTCGCTACAAGTCTGTTTATAAAAAGTCAATTCATTATCAACTCTTGACAAAAGATTCTAAGTAGGATGAGATTAAGATTGATATTTGATGGATAGAACGTGGTTAGTTTCAGACCAGCCATATGTAATTCACGCACCTGCCATCTCCATCCCATATTAGTTTGACTAGGACAATTGAATATATTCATGTCATAGCATGATTTATTTTTCATATAGGCGACAACACCTTCAAATATTTGATCAAGAATATTATTGTTTTTCTTAGCTGCCGCATCAATGGCTCCACAGATTGCCTTTACTGGATAGGAAGCAGGGTGATCATACTGAGCTGCCTCGGCATATACTGAGTCTAAGTAGTCCTTGAGCTCAGAACTGTGCCTCAGTTTTCTGGAACAAGAAATAGAGATTAGTGTAATTTTATTTGATCAAATTAATTTGACCTAACAATAAATAATAATCTGCATACTTTCATCATCAGTACGATGGTATCAGCAGCATTTGACCTTAATCTGGCAATGTCTCACCTTGAAAACCAACCTTACTAATAGTAGAAAATCTGGTTTCATGCATCAAGATAAAACAAGACTTACTTGCAAGTTCTAAACATGGTGCTGAGAATTGAAAGGCCATTAGGCTTCTTTGCTACCCTGTCAATTTCAGACCATGATCTCCGTATAGTTTGGTAGCAACTCATACTAGTTTCCTGCATCACTCATATATGTGCCGTTTGCAATAATTAATTGTTCTTCAAGGATTAATTTAATGGTATGATCAGTACGTACTTTCTTAAACAGTTTTAAGTTTGAAATATATTAAATTACTTGAAAGTCCTTGGTAACAATATAGTAGTATCCTGCTCGTGGGGCGACGCCGTTGAAATAAAGAATCGGTGCTGATGAAGCCAGAGCCCCAAGAGCAACATGAGGATACTTTAGCCTGAACCATGATGCAAGCACTGCGCAATTAATTAGGAGAGTTAATTAAATATATACTTAATTAGATAGGTGTGCAATAAATACTAAAATTTATTAGATATATTAATTGTTAAAATATATCGATGTGGTCATGACTTACTTCCACCATAGGAGCCTCCAATAACGATGACGGGAGAATTTCGAGCAGACAAGCTTTTCTTCAAGTGTAAAAGCACAGAAGCATAGTCTGCTATAGCTTGGGCTGAGTTGAAATAGCCACGAGTACTCGCATTGCTCATAGCTTCTTTCCATGAACCAAAGGGTATTTGATTTCCCATAATACCTATGCTGTTAAAATTAAAGGCATGTAACAAAGTTAATAATTAATCTCTCTGAGATGATCACTGACACAGTGGGTAATTTATTACCTCAATATAAACAATGAGAGCATTGAAATGAGGGGCGTTTTCTCTGAGAAATCCAATAAAATTTATATCTGGATCCACAGGTGCTTCTGCGCCGAGGTATGCAAAAATCGGTGCACCTGATTTAGCGCCACCCCAGTACTTAAAATTTACGAAGTACCTTTGCTGAAAAGTGGCGTAGCTGTCCGGCCTATAGTTGAAGTGATCGAGCCTTTGGGTGTAATAAAATGTCTTGAGATCCTCAGGCAGATTTGATGAGGAAGAAATGGCTCGGGGTTCATGTTGATGTGTTCTCTGCACAGTCCCCAACCTTGGAATGTTGAAAGCAGAAACACCAAGAGAGAAAACAAAGAAGGAAAGAGAAAACCATTGGGAGGAGCACACAAGGGATCTCATGGCTAAGAGTAGTCGTGAGTATTTAATTTCTACTAATTAGCTTGAATGTTTTAAGGTTGTATGCCCATATGTACATATATATACTAGATGATCTGACAATGTGCAAGCCAATATCACACATTATATTCGAATTAATTACATAAAGAGGGAATTATTTAAAAAATTAAGAAGATAAACTACATGTCATTATAATGGTGCTTCTCAGTTTATAAAATAGGAAACCACGCTACTGATGGAAATAGAATAATCCAGAAGGCTAAACCACGTGGCCTTTGCCATCAATTTTTGTTTTTCCCGGTAGTGGTCACCATCAACTTTTTCTGTGTCTATATCAACTTGCAAAAACTTGTAATGGTTGAGGCCTTACAAACTAGCGTGCATTGCAGTTTTAGGAAGCACAGAAAGCTGGACTTGGTAATGATTCATGAAATACAAATATATATCATGAACCAAACAAAACAAGAGGACAAACTAGTGATGCTACTAAGTTATATAAAACAGTAAACCATGATACACAAACACACACATGGATACATATGTATCAATGACTCATAAATTCCTTGATTAATATTTAGTACTGAAGAAAATACTCATGTCGAGGGGAAAACGTAAGGGAAATGAAGAGGGCATTGAGGGAATAATGAAATAACATAAACTGCTATGTTCAGGTTCGTGTATTTTAATTAGCTTAAGGAAAAGTTTGGACGGTAAACCATGTATATGAGAATTTGGCCATATATCATTGTTTTTCCTCTGGGTGAATTACCTTTGCCAATATAAAGACAAAAGATTACCTTTTATTCATGGATCATCAAATACCGAAAGTACAAAATCCTGCATTTACAGTGTCTGGCATTTTGTGGCAAATTCAGTCCATTTTGATAGCATTATGATAGCACCAGTGAACATAATTAATTTTGAGCTATGTGGAGTTATTCTCTGGTGTGAATAGACCCGCAAGGTCACCAGACACACGATCGAATATATAATTAGGAATTATTATTCAATTAATTGATCTCCAAGTGGACGCCCATTTATGCGGTGAAAAGCTGAACTTATGCCAACAGGATTAGACAAGGAAGCTGACTTTTTCCACTTTATGCGAACAAACCCATCAATCAAAGCTTCGGTTTTTTCTTTACGGTAATGATGAAAGTAACTTTTGGTGTTAAAGACGGTGATTTCAGGGAAATCACTAAGAAAGTGGATGATGGGGGGCATGATCAGGAATACGTTAACTCAAGGGATATGCTTAAAGCTTCTTTTTTTTCTTTCCCCCCCTTGGATGATGGATATATGCACAAAACGTTGAAAATTTGTAACTGGCCCAAAGAATGGAGCTAAGAGGAGGACGGGGAGGAACGTATTGGGTTAGGTAATGAATCTTTCATTTATAAATTAAATGAATGACTAAATGGTGGGAAAAGAAATGCTGATAATACTTCGCAGTGATTTGATGTTTGCCCTCCTCATCTGAGGGTTATGGTGGCAAAGGAGAGCTTGGGAATTAATCCCATCTGATTTAATTTTCTGTTAAAGGCGAATCAAACAAACCTTAGCTGGCATAGAGATTATGTGGAAAATTTTTTGCAGATTACCTGGCTAAAGAAGCTCACCAACTGACTCAAGACATGTTGATCTTGCAAGATTTTCACCCACAGGATACAAGGGAGCCTTCTTTTCTAGTTTGTTATTTCGTTTTTCTGTTTTTTTTTTCCTTCAAGTTTTAACTTTCCTATGAAAAAATTTAAGCAATATTATTTTTGAATTTATTTTCATCGTCCATGGGATTTGAAAACTGGAGAACGAAGACGCTTCACGGAAGGCTGAACAGGTGGGCCCGAAAAAGATGGCCTTTAAGTAGGCAAATGCAGTGCGTCTCGCGGAGCAAACTGAAGAAGCCGTCGTGGATGATTGATAGTTTCGGCGCAACCTCACCTTTCTTCGTCTTTCGTTTCCCCAGATGACCTCTATTCATTCTACGATTTGCAAGTGAAGATGATGATGATGATGATCTTGGACCACTATTATCAACTTTGGTTCTGCTTTTGTCCTCCAAATTGTCAAAAACCTCAGAGCTCCGCAGTGTAGGTGGCTCAGCTTCCCTCCTTGCTAATTCTTTCCAACCTTTGTTCCGGCGGCTTCTACATAGCTTATGAGAAGTCCCTCCTTCAGATTCTGAATTTAAACGCCGATTGTCGTCAGCTTGGACCTTTGATATCGTTCTTTTGGGAGATCGATCGTCTTGCAAATCTTTCGGCTGTAAATACAAATTATCAATGTTCAGAGTCAAGTGATCCCCCAGCCAGCATACAAATGAACCACTGTCATCCCCTGAGATATGATTCAACTCATTCCTTGCTTCTTTTTTGCGCCTGCCATTCCTCAATCGCATGATGACGTAATCAACAAGAATGCCATCGGTGGAATCCCCGATCAGCTCCTCCAGCTTCTCCTTCACTCTTTCTCTAGCTTCAACTCCCCGTCAACCGTGAAAGTAGCCTTGAATGTCCCGTCATTTACCCCATCCACGTTCGCCATTTCCAACTAACCGAACCTAAACACCAGCTCTTGTATCTACCGCAATAGAAAACCCTAAGAAGGAAAAAAAAACTCAACTCGAATTGCTATGCTCGACAAACCCTAACTAACACGCAAATAAGGACGATCAAAATCTGCCACCAAGAGATTAAAAATTTTGAACACTCGACAGTTGAGAGGATGGGACCGAGGAAGATCTGGGGCCTTGGCGGGAGAAAACGCCTCTGGAAAGTTTTCGGGGAGCCGGGGAGGGAAGTGAAAGAGAATCGGGAAGGAACGACCTATTGCGAAGCCAATATCGCCATTTAGTGGCCCCTGCGAGACCTCATTTAATTTGCCCATTGGAAAAATAAGGGTGTGGATGTAGCCAACTAGATGATCATGCAAGTTTTCCCTATTATATATGCATTCGTAATTAAGGAGAAAATATATGCAACGTACTGCGGACAGGAGAGGTGTGAAACAGTTTTTATTTGTATAATGATTGACCGATATTAGCAACTTGACTTCAGTATTATTTATGTATATGAATTCATATATATATATGTAATTTATAAATAATTGATGTTATTGTCACATAAATGATAGCATATCAAAGGTTCTATCGAGTTACTTGAGTACATGAAAAATTTTAGTGTTCCAACGGTTAAAATTTAAAGTTTTATATCTATGATTTTTAATCAATAATTTCATGCTTCTAGAAAGCGGTATAATCAAAAGATTAACTTAATTTAAAATTTATAATAATTTTAAATATAGATGCTCAAATTGTAAACAACAATAAAAGAGGAGAGGGGCAGGACATATGTACGAGATGCGAATCCGGATTGTATTATGGAAGCACTTGCAATCTTATGAGTAGACTGCTAAAATTTAGACATGAATGACTAGACGTGCCCTTCAATTTTCAATCTAGTTAAAGGGATATTGATGAGTTACCTAAATGAAAAACCTAATTAAAATATCCGGCCAATCCGAAATCAACATAAACCAATTCCATGCTCAGAATATTGTCTCACACATGGCAATTGAGACGACGAACCCATGAACCGAAAAAAGGGTGAAAGATTTCAGGATTTACAGGAATTGTCAAGGAGGTGAGACTGCATTTCAATTCTTTTTTTTTTGTTTCTTTGTTGGGTGATTTTCAATTCTTATTTTACGAAAACAGATATATGTCAGTCTCATCATCGGGGTTCCCTCTTCAACTACATTGAACAAATTGCTGGATATTCTATTTTTGGGAATTTTGCGTTTTGTGATTAAGTGATTAAAACTGAATGGAACTGGCAAAAATCTTACCTTGTGCGATCTATTTAAGGTGCTGATCATGGTGTTAATTCCCTGCTTTTCACTGTCAGGTACAAAGTAATTGAGATACTTGCTAATGGTGCTTGTGCATTGGTTGAATGGAAACTAGAAAGCGGACGTACTCATCAGATATTTTGAAAATTTGGTGTTATTGGTTTATGATACCATCATGTTGGTGGGATCTTTGGATAATTTGAGGGGACAACTGAGCAACATAGCAAAAGTAGTGTTGGATTGAAGCTTTTGCAAGATCCCCCTTTTCTTCAAGGCCTTAGCTTGATAGCTGAAGATATCATCTAAGTAATGAATTCATGAGGTATTTAGATGGAAACTAAATTATAATTTTAAAAGTAATTTTGCGCTATATGAAATAAATACGTGAAGAAGTTTGTCTCAATTCATAAATAAAAAAAATCTTTTAAAAACACTTTTGGGTATTTCCAAACACTGAATTTTGATGAATATGATGATTTATGAAATTGATGTGTCCGTTGTCCATCTATCAACGGCTACCTATCTTCTTACCGAAAATAAAGAACACTGTTGGGTTTTAAGTCTATTTTGAATGTTACTCCGCTGAATTACAGCCCCCTCCCCTACCTGAAAGAGAGGGGAAGCCTTGTAAGTTGTAACCGACGTTCTCATGGTTATTTTAGATACGTGCACACTCAAAGTATCTAGTAATCCCTCTACTGGTGACGAGGTGTATGGAGGGACGGGGAGCATGGCCTTATCTCTACTCCAGCCCAGAGCACCGACGAGCTTGCGTGCCAGAATTGTGCAAATGGTTTCTGGGCTAGGTAGACCTTGCCTTCATGTTTTGACTCTCGGGTGAGAGGATAAAGCCATCTTTCAAACTAATTAAAGGCTCTCGATTTCTCGTTCAACTTGCAATGAAAAGAGACAATCGTTATTATGTAGGTTTTGGCATCCCCATACGGGAGAGCAGTCGCACTTTAATTTTCATGCCAACCTCCTGCAGACTTTGATGAGATTTTGAGCGAGCTTCGCATAATTGGGCTGTGAGAGGCTATCTTTCTTGCAGCCTTGAATTTCATGACGAGCAGTTTCATAAAATCGAGGTTTGCCGCCTCGTTATTGTCTCCTTGCCAACAAATAAGCCTCTTTCGTTCTGTTAATCATTGCCAAACATGAGTGAAGACATTGAAGAGACGTTTTCTTCAGCTGACATAACTTGACGGACATTTTTGGCCTTTACATTATTTTCGGACGAAAGAGCTTAAGAGGAAAGGTAATGCATGAAATGCTTTTAAAAGTTAATATAATCATTACTTCCTTGAATTTGTTTTCATTTTAATTTTAGTTCCTTAAATTTTAAATAATAGGTTTTGGTCTCTCAAAATACAAAATTATTAAATTTTTTATTGAATTATAGAGATCAATATTTTAAATGAAGAGAAATTTGAAAAACTAAAACTAATAGTTTCCAACTTAAAGACAAAAAATAAAATAAAAACAAATTTGAAAGACTAAAAATTATATTAATTCTTGTTTTAATTACTTTGGCAGGTGTAAAACCCTTGACCTCAAAATCATAAAACTCGCTACTATGGTAGAAAAGGAAAGCTGTTAAAAGGAACTACCATAGTAGAAAGAATTTTGCATATTTTTAGAAATTAACATTCAAACTCGAGTCAAACCCACACTCTGTTGCATGCAACTAGAAATCATTCATTAACATTCACTAGGCCTCCGAGCCTCCGGCCCGGGTAACAAAATACATCTATATCAGCCCATTCAAAAAGTTTCCAACGAAATAAATCAAAGATTCATAAGACACTAGGAATGGCCTCCGGCCAACCAAAATAAGGAGATAACAATTCCTCCAAGTTACAATAAGACCAACAATCGAAAAATTTCAAAAGGGCTCCAAACGTGGTAATATACTACTAGCCATACATAAACAAAAGCTAGAAGCCTAAAGCTAACCAAGCTTAAGCCTCTGCGTTTCTTCCTGAAGGCACACGCTTAGAACCTTCACCTGAAAACATTGTAAACCACGGGGTGAGACAAACGTCCCAGTAACCAACCTTTCCAATTCAAGGTACTACTAAATAGGTGCTCGTGAGATGTCAAGTGGGGCATTTCACAAGTAATATTATAAGTGATAGCCACAACAATTCATGCAAGTGCAATGATGAAATTTCCATCAATCCTATCCCTCACATTGGGGGATTTTCAAGAGCCGAACCTGGCCTATCCCTCACTATGGGGGATGTAAGGAGCCATAAAAGGCCTATCCCTCACTCTGAGGGACGTACTGAGCCAACCTTCATGCATTAATGGAGGCCTTACCACGTGGTAGTAACTATCAAAAACTCTCACCAATTCCCAATTCATGCATCATGCTCAAACCATAATCAAATAGTAATTGAACATTTCATAATTAACTTCTTTCAGTGGCATATCTTTCACAATTCCAAGACTTATTCATCATCAATCGAAACCCCACAAGATGGTTTTCCTTTTTATATACAACATACACTTTGAACATAATTGTTACTCAGAGCACAAAACATAAATATACTCACAATACCACAGAAGCATGTGCTAAAGATTGGAAAATGGTTACCTCTCACCTGAGCAAGGAATAACAACCAACAATACAGTCCGTGCACCAACAAGGCTCACAACTGGCTTACACAAGCACACAAACACACAACCATCATGTATTAGCTTTCAAACTAATAATGTGGCCAAAACAACACTTGGGGACACAAAATTCCTAGCTCCAACCAAAACTCTACCTAACTCAAAGGGTATAACCATCAAAACAACACTCCAAAGTCATAAAAGTCCATTAAAACATCAAATCCCCTTCCAAGCATCAATTAGGGTTCAAACCTCAAGGACCCACTATAGGAATTCTACACCCAAGCATCCCATTTGAACAATTGAAATTCTAACAACAATCTAAACTGATTAAACATCCAATTTAACCCCCTTGACATAATCCAATTCACAAAACTTAAAATCAACCTCTACATTATCATCCTCAATCACAAAACTCCCTTTTCTATAAACCCTAACTTCAAAAACTCTAAGTTCTTCAAATCCAAGGAAACTACACCAATTAAAAACTTAGACTAACCCAAAGCAATCAATTAAACTCAAAACAATCGGTCAAAAACCTCAATTCCATCACAACCTAGAAAATTCTAGGGTTCCACCATAAATCCTCAAAAATTCCAAGAAAGAAAGTAGATTAGAGGTTAAAATCACTTACTTGAAGTAATGGATCCTTAGAAATGCCCCCTCCAAGCCAAAATACCGAAACCCTAGCAGAGCCTCTCTCTCTACCTCAGATTTTTCTAATTTTCGCACAACTGAACCCCTCCCGCGACTATATAAATTCGGACTCCTTTGCCGCGGCAAACTAATCCCGAGAGGAATTACTCGCCTGAAAACCCGACTTCGCCCCGACGAACTCCAATCTTCGCCGCGGCGAAAGCTTCCCGAAAGGAAACTTTTGCTCGCCCAGAAAATCTTCGCCGCGGCATGCCCTCACCTTCGTCGCGGCGAAACCTTCCCGAAAGGATACTTTCCCCTGGAACTCCCGGTTCGCCGCGGCGAAGTTTACCCTGAGAGGGGTACGTTCACTTATTCCTCCAACATACCTCAATTCCAACCCAAACATCAAGATCAACATTAAATCACTAATCTATCCTCAAAATCAACAAAAAAAGGTTATTAAAACCCGATAAAACTTAAGACGTTACAGTAGGGGTGTTTGGTGACTCATAAAACACTTTTAAAAATTACTTTTACGTAAGCTAAGACAAAACTTCTTTCACATACATATTTCATATATTACAAAATTATTTTTAAAACTATGATTTGATTTCCACTCAAACAGCCATTTGTTGAAAAAAGAAATTTCAATTAGATTTTTGATTTAACACTCCTTCTTCTCTCATCTTTGTAAGGTTTGCGTTTTTTACAAGTGCATTGAAAATCATATAAAATATAAATGTTATTACTTGAGTAATTTTTTACTATTTTAATATTTCTTAAAATATTCTTTCAATATTTTTATGCAGTTTTTATGCTTTATACAACTTTATTTTTATTTTTTAATATTCCTTTACATATTCTTTTTAAGATTTAAATGTTAAAAAGACATGGAAAAGAAATATTTCGCACATGATCACGTGCCAAAATATTCTTATCTAAAATTAAGAATCTTAATTACAATTCCTTGCATTTTAAGTTTCATTAAATCTCTTATTAAATCTTATTGAATGTGGCGACGGCTTACAAATGGACATGTCAGATATATACACGCAATGGCAAAGATACAAATGGAGGAAGCATCTAAGCATCTAGCTTGGTGAGACCTGCTAAATGTACATGCTTTCTTTTGAACGGTCAGAACTGCTATAAAACATGGATTTTATATATAATCAACATATTCTCAACTCATGTAATCAACATCTTCCTGTAAGTAAAACAGAGCGAACTCAAAACTGGTTCCTGATGCCTAAATCAGTTCCTTATATTACATCAATAAGGAAGTGAAACATCTTTATCATATCAACATTAAATAATGTCAGGCAACAGTAAACATAATATTAAAGCACAATCCACCGCTGCAAGCACCAAAAAAAATGTGAGTGAAAATCTTCAGATTATGTTTTATAAGGTATTCCTGTCTAGGAGAAAAATCTCAGTAGACCCAACTGGCAAGAACCCGATGAACTGGGGGGAAAACTGGAAAACCAATCAGGAACGAGAAAAGATTTGGCACCAAGGGAATTTATACCAAAAAACGATCCATCTTGCAAACGTGTGAGCACTTTAGAAACTTAAATCAGAAGAACAAGTGCACGGAGGAACTAAGATTGAAAGAGATATTGAATGTCTCGAGTGTTACAGGTGAATGTAAGTAGCATTACAAGCTCCTTAAAGACCAATCGTTAAAAATTTAGTAAAACCCAAGGACACAAAAGAAAGATAACACCACGCAACTCACAAGTATGCTTAATTGGAAAAGAATAAATATAAAGTCAAAAAAATCCCAAGGCTCAAACACGTGCCAAAATAGCTTCCACCCCAGGATCTGAATTATCAAACTTAACATGGGCTGTGTGCAAATTACGTATTAGTTATTTTCTGTTCTCCTTCATGCATCAATAAGAATAAGATGAAGGGTTGAGTAAGAATAGACCAAGAAGATCAGGCAATGGTTGACAATAATTTTCGTGCAACACCACAAAAGAATTGACAAGTCAAAGGGCGACACGCAAAGAATGGAGGCACGAATCCGTATAACCATCAAACAAGGGCATATGGTGAAGGGAAAAACGTGGGGCACCACCAGAACCGATTTAGCTAAGAGTCTGATGTGAAAAACAGCAGGCTACGAAGCATTCGAGAACATGACCAAAGAAAAGAAAAATACTACTATGGTCCTAAATATAAATATAAAATTCATCTTGTAGTATAAATCCTAAATACCAGACCTATTTTATTGTGTAACTTTCACTACAAAATAGATCTTATATTTAAGATCAGAGGAGTATAATTTATGATATAATTTAAAGCCCAAGCTTGCACCTAGCGAGCATTAGATTTTAGGAGATCATAATCTAGTTTAAGGACCGTGCTGATAAGTGGTAAGTTCAAGACGTCCTATTCCTCAGGAACTAGTCATTACAACATCCTTATCAGCATCGATACTCAGTGATGCGTCAGACGCTAATTGCATAAACATCGCCTTTTTTCCCCTAACTAAAGAATGCCCCAAACAACCAGAGAACATATTCGGTGGGAAAATAGATAGAAGATATAAAAAAAAAAAAAAAACAGATGATATGACAGGCAAAGGACGAAAGATTGCATAATAAGAAAGCATTTCGATTCTCCTGTGTTGACTATCGTATCATTTGTCAAATTTGAATAATATTTGCTACTCTGTGGTAGTTTTCAGTACAAAACCATATATTTAAGTGAAGAAAAAAGACATAAACAAATTCATTGGCTTTGAAGATTGATAAAGTATAACATATTTGTTCAGTCAATGTAACATATGAAAGATGGGAAGATGATGATAGGTCAGCGTGGATCTCCACCGCCACGATCCTTCTGAATCTGATTGGCGAGCTTTTCAAGAGCAGATTGAATAGCCTAACGACCACCAATAAGTAATCGGGTGACGATCTCCGGGTCGGTCTCGAAGCGGGCCTCTTCAAACTCTTTTCGGGCGTTGTGTCGAAGAATATCACGCCGGAGGATGCCATTGCAGTCAGGCCACATAAAGAATCGGGTGGCGCGAAGAATGTCATGGTAAAGGCTGAGTGCTTCACGACGAGTACTGGTAAGTCTCCTCCGATTAATCAATTCTTCTTCTTCATCGTCAAGGGGATTATCCTTCTTGACCAGATGCCTATCGAGAAGCTCCTCTATGGTGTCTGGGCCATGGTGCAAGAAGCGCTTACTATGCACGCAGGCACAAGGAGGGCAGAATTTGACTGCAATTGATCCGTGTCGCCATATTTGCAGCTTTCCGCTCATTTCTTAGTGTTCTCCGGCGAATTTCTCCACCGTCAGCCAGACAGAGACTGATTCATTAGAAGCGCCCATGGTCCCCCCTTTTTTTGACAAAAAAATGGCAACATGTTCGTTGGTCATTCGGGCTTAGATTATGGATCTGCCGATAATTTGGACATTTTAACTATCCAGCCCAACCTCTGTCGAAATCAGTCCATAAGCATTTTATATTTAACAACTAATTTTATATTAGTGTCTAACCGTACTTCAAATAAAATTACTTCCAATAGAAAGATACTTATACTTTAGTAAAAAAAATTAATGATGGGAATGAAATAAAAAACTTAAAAGTTTAATTGATAAGGATGCAAACTTAACTATGCTTCATAAGGATGGAGTTCTTTTTTTTTGATGACAACCAGCAGTAAAAAAGAAACTATCCTATATCAGACAACATATAACTAACAACAAAATCTGGAGGAGAATAAAGAACACTTATTCCCTCAGCAGCAGTAAGCGAACTCTTAGCCAATAAATCTGCCACCATATTGGCATCACGGTTGCTCCAAGTTATGCTTGCATCCCATTCCCTTGCAAGCCTAAAGGATGAAGTTCTAACCTCACTATTAGGTATCCAAAAATGAGTCTGCAAATTCAATTCATCTAAATGCTCCCGGTAAATGACAACTATGCATACTTATCAAAACATAATTAGAACTTGGAAGGCGCAAAAGAAACTCTCTTTTTCACAGCTATTTCCGTTACTATCACGGGAGAGGATCGGCCTTGCTTTAATAATAATAAATGATCATTTGAATTTTATAACCAAGTCGTATTTTGGCTATGTATGCAAATCTATGGAGACCAGTCGAAAATCTTTCCGGGAGTTTTATGGTTGGCATATGAATTATAAAAACTGCGAACAAGAAAGTGAAGAAATGAGAATGAGGAAGATATAGTAGAAATGAAGAGGAAAGAAGGTTGAGAAGAGCATTCTCTTTTTTGGAAGTCTTTAAATCATCTTCAAGAATTCCAAAGCGTACGTGTGGTTAAAACTGCTCCTTATTGTAAATTTGTGCTTGGTCTTTTCCAAGATTGAGGTCCAATATTAATTAACTTCTATTCTAATCCTGCCCCCGATGAAGAGGATTGATATTTGGAAAAGAAGACCAGTGTTAAGATCCACGAGTTTTGTCCACAATTCATTTGCTCTAATAACAATTTTAACTACTGATTGATTGGTTCGTTTCAAACTGCATCTCGTTAAATTTTGAGAGTTATATATGTGTGTACGCGCGCGTACGCAATTGTATAAGCATGCCACTGGGCAATATGATTTCCAAGTCAAGTGATAGTATAAACGTGATTATGCAGAGTCTCATTAACTATATACTATGTCCTTTGATGCATAGGTTCAATTGGATTGTTAGAGAGAGAGAGAGAGAGAGAGAGAGAGATATGAGATGTTTATACTTTATAATTAAAGCCTCATCATAACAACTTAATGAATCTATCATTAAATTAATTACTCCTGATGATCGTTATTTGATCCATCATTCTTATGTAGATATCTATGTTATTGTGACAAAAACCAAATGCTTCGTTCGTCAGTGGCATCATCAGCTTTGGGTGCGGTTCAGGAGGCGAAGATCAGCATAATACTGAGCTATCCAACTTTTGATAATGTCAACCTCTTGTCTTCGTTGTTGGATCAGCCAGTCGGGATCGCTTTGGTTTGCACGCAGCATATCCAAGCAATGCGACCCAGAAAATTATTTCAAAGTGATCAGTTTCTTTTCTCTTTTCTCTTTTCTCTTTTCTCTTCTCTTCATACATATATTTGTGCGTATGTATGCATATTATATGAATATAAAGTACCATTGACTGTGGAGATGGCGATCACACTATCTGATATGTTGTGGAGGACCCTGAAATACATTGAAAGATTCGCATAAGTCTGTTTTGAAGTTATATTTATGTCTGATTCTGAATAATAGATCATTTCAAGGATGCTTACCCGCCAGCACTGAAAGGATCTCTCAACCCATTTGAGAAAATAATGTTGCTAGCAAACCTTTGAAGGATCAGTTTTATATCCTGTTGTCGTGGACGTACGTACGGTGATTACCAGATGAAAAATCATCAATATCTTAATTAATGACACTAAGATCTATTGAAAATAATTATTGCATGCGAAACAAAAGCAATGTGTGTTCTTGTTCTTTCATAAAACAAAAGTAATGTGTGTTCTTGTTCTTTCATATATCTATATGTATATATATGAACTAGACAGATGCATAATTTCTCATGAAAACCCTTTTGAGAATTAATGAGTGTATGATAAACAAATTAATTAAGAAGGCTTACATGACCTCCATAGTAAGTAGTGACCCAATGGGGACGAGGTAAGACACCATAGTCACGCTCGCATTGCTCCATAAAGCTCCTTAGGTCGAAAGGTTCGGGAGGGAACATCGTACCATTTCCACGCTCAATTTGCATCACCATCTCACTACAACGCTAAAATTACAAGCCAAATATCTTTTCATTTTAACATCAAAAAAAGGACAACTGCTTATATAACTAGCTAGCAGCTTGCAATTAATGATTCTTTTTTTTTTTTAATAAAAAAAAGGGTTATCTATATATGATGATCAGTTCCCAGCAGGCATTACATGCGTACACATAATAGCAGTTTGCTTCTTTTTTTTTCCTTTTTTTTTAAACAAATAGATTTCTGTCTTCTTCATATGTACGGTAGAGAATGCTATTACACCAAATGAGGCTATTAAATAGTAATGAAATAGAATAAACACACGGATCAAATTCAAACATCAATCACTAGTTGTCATCCTGATTAAATGTAATTATATATGCACGCGCGCGCGCGCCCATACCTGCCATCCCCAGCCTTCAGCTGTCTCCTTCTCAATTGCATTAGCAGGGCCATTAAATTTGCATGAGTCATTACCTTTATATTTATAATAAGCAACAACGCCTTCGTATATCTTACTGAGTATATCACTTCCTGATGATGCTCCATCAATGGCACCACAGATTCCACTAACTGGATATAATGGTGGATGATTATATTGAGCTGCACGAGCATACATGTCCTCCAAGTGCCGCCTCAACTCAGAAGACGAATTTAAGGGCCTAATAAGAAGAATTTAAAAAAAAAAAAAAAAGACACGGAGACAGTAATGAAATGCAAAAATCATATTATTACAGGGTGAGTGATGAGATGACTTTATTATTAAGCTGAAGCCTAAAAGCAACAAAAAGGTGATAGAAAAAGTTAGTATTTTTACCGGCAAGTGTTGAATCTCTGGCTAAGGATGGAAAGACCATTTGGCTCGGAAGCTACTCTGTCTATTTCAGGCCAGGAGTTTAGAATAGTTTCATGGCATGTTTCACTAGCTTCCTGCATATATAACTCATTTTCATTCGTCGGCAGGTTTCATTTCATATATTTAATTTTTTGTATTACTTTAATATGATAATCGAGTGTATGTTAATTATTATGATGATAAGGACATATTCTATGATAAGGACAAAAGAAGATCAAACGTCAAACTATGGTTTACTTACTCGAAAATCCTTCGAGACAATAGAGATGTAACCGTTTTGTGGGGTGATATTATCAAAATAGAGGATTGGAGCAAAGGATGCTAGCGCCCCAAGAGCCACGTGGGGATATTTCAGTCTAAACCATGAAGCAAGCACTGCAGAACAAACATATTTTAAGAAATAAATATTTATGTCAGAATATAATTGAAACGTAGTTAAAGAAGACTGTTTGAGGAACTAACTTCCACCATATGATCCTCCAAATACGATCATGGGGGACTGCTGGGCCTGTAAAGTTTCCTTAATATGTATGAGAATTTCTGCGTAATCAGCAAGGGCTTGAGCTGAGTTGAAATACCCAATAGTGCTTGTGTTCATCGCTTCTTCCCTTGATCCAAATGGGACTGATTCCCCATAGTATCGATGCTGGTGAGAAATAATAATTGGGATCAAAACATGCAAAATCTTTAGACGATTTTGAGTTGAATGGATCACAGTATATGAGAATATTCGGATGAAACATGACAGTATACTTCAAATTACGCCAAAATCTTACTTCGATGAATACCACTAGAGCGCTAAAGGCAGCGGCATTATCAGTTGGAAATCCTACTACGCTGAGGATAAGATCTAAAGGAGCTTCAGCACCAAAGTAAGCAAATATAGGAGCACTGGAATTGGCACCACCCCAATACTTGAAATTGATGAGATATCTTTGTTGAAAATCTGTGTAGCTTTCATGCCCGTAGTTGAAGTGATCCAGAGTCTGGTTGTAATAGAATGTTTTGAAGTCCCCAGTATCTGATGCAGCTATTAATGTTTCTTGGTCTTTTAAGGTTGTTCCTTCAATTGCGCTCAACCCAGGAATTGTGATGGATTGAGTTTCAGAGAGACACGTTATGTGTATCAGAAAAACGAATAGGAGCCATTGAAATGGCAAGGAAGAGTGTTTCATTGTGTTAAAAGTAGCAAAATGGCTTTCACTCCTTGAGGTTTCTCTTGTGTTTCAGACAAGGAATTCAAAGACGTCCTTTTATATAGCATATGATGCTCAGAAGGTTGTGTTTGTATTTTTCAATGTGTAATAACTTATGGATACGTACGAGGGGGTGTACTTCGATGTAAGAAAAGAGCGATCAGTCTTCTTTTAGATCATAGTAATACTCGCAAGAATATTCAATCAAATGTAGAGCTGTGAATCGGTTTAATCAGAGTAACTATGTTTGACCCGGAGTTTATTTCGATGGAAAAAAGGTGATTGAATATTCTTGATTGGTTAACAGGATTGTCCACAAGGATATAGCTTAATGCTTGATGACCATCAAGGTCACAGTAGCACTTTTTCGGAGACAAGTTTTTATAGTTGCTCCGTAACCAAATCTCATGCGAACACGTTAGACAGAGTGAATGTTTCCCCTTCATTATTATTTCTTAGTAATGCTCGCCGCCCATTGACTGCAAGGATTTAATTTTAGAGCTGTAAATCGGTTCAATCAAAATAACTGTCCGATTAGAGTTTTCCAATGAGAAAAAGGTTACCTTCGAATATATTATGCATTTATGCTAGCCTCGTGCAAAGAGTAAATTTTGGATAATTAGTTAATTACATATTGGCGGTCACACACACACACACACACACACACACACATGTATATATGCTTGTGAAAACGGGGCACAGGGAGGGATGAAGAGAGTAAATTCCTCATTGTTAATAGTTATCAATTCTTTCTTGCATCATATAGCTTGATGCGTAATGACCGTCAAGGTCAAATTAACAGTCTTCTAGGAGACAGGTTTTATAATTGCTCAATGAACATATCTCATGCAAATATGTGTTTAAACGGTCAGAGTGGTTTTTCTTTCTTTATTTCATGTCAGATTCACCACAAAAAGTGTGTGTGTGTGTGTGTGAGTGAGAGACAGAGAGAGTGTTCGTGTGTGAGAGAGAGTTGGCTGAAGATTTCGCAGAAGTTTGAAATATTAATAGACTTGATATTACTCCTCTCAGTTCCATGATCTGTTCGGGTATAAGCATCCTAACATTTCCCAGTACAAAAAATTGTGACTAAGCACAAGGAAAACTAATTTTGAAGAAAAACTACAAGTTTCTAACTAGAAGAATCTGTAAACTATATTGACAACGAATTGATGCGAGTGAGGCCCATGCACTAAGTGCAAGCAACCACAATAGAATATCAACCACGGAAGCACAGGCAGTTGACCTAGGACACTTGACCCGCAACTCAACCGGCAGCAGTAGTACATAATATACAACGCATACGATGACCATCCATCTCGGATTCTTCTTCATCCACATAACCATTATAATCATAATGTTCAGCCTTTCCGTTAGTGACTTCAATCTCTTTATTGCTACTGCTAGTGTCAGTGGAATCCATTAGACAGGTTGTGTGATAAGCATGACAGCAAAAGAAAACAACGACCGAGTCTGACACACTCTGAATGGAAAAAGGGTCAAAACATATACAGCATCTTCCACCTCCCCGATTCTTCGACTTTACTTCAACGTTTCTCAAAATTGTAGATTTCTCAACCACCTGAGAATCATGATTTTCAGTTCTTTTAGACCGTGGCTCGACCTCATTACTTAGATAAACTCCATGCCTCGCCTCTTTGTAATACTTAACCAACAGGTTGACACAGTCGGCCTATTTCAATGACGGAAAATCAGCAAAGATGTATTGTTGTTCCGATTAACTAAAATTTGATGATTTTCCCTTGTACCCAGGAAGGGTACAGGCAGGGGAGGGCCAGGGAAGAATATTACCTTCAGGATATCATTGCACCCATGTCTGAGTGATGTTTCAGTCCTGTAATCGGTGGTAATTTTAACCAGCCGATCCCTAAGTCTGCAAGAAAAACAGATAGAGATTTTATGGCTACTGAAGAAAAAAATGCTCCCATGCTAAGTTGGAATTAGAAGCCAGAATGAGATTGATAAGACCAATCGGTTGAAATTCTGAGAACGGTCCATAAAATGCATATTCACAACCAGAACTAGCGAGATAAGCATTGATATTATCAGATATAATAATTACAATAATAATACTGATTCATTGTATATGCCTGCTAATAAATAATAGGTTATGAAGAGATATTAGTTACCGGGGTATTTCCATGCCATTGGGAACCTTATTTACTATGTAGAGGGGATCAAGATTCCCAACAGTGTGTTCCAATAGAATACCCACCTATTAAATAAAAGCATCAAGTTTAGAACGGGTTGATAAAAGGCAGGTGTTGTGTGTGTGGGTGTGTGGGGTAAAAGAAGTGACTAAAATATCCTATACATCAATTTAATTTTAAAATACCATTTCAGGTTTGTGTAGGCATTGCTTGATCAGTTCTTCCCAAAGTTCATCATCATGCTGCATTGTGACAAACTCTACAGCCTGTACCAAACCAGAATGGTCTCCTTATAACCATGACCTTAAACTTTAAAATCCCTTACGTTCTAAGTCAAGATTTGGAAGATGGTTGAAACCAAAAACCACTTCCATTGATGAAGATAAAAGTACCTCCTCTATATCCCCTAATTTATCTATAATCATAGATAGGGCTTGCTTTGAGTTGCCCATCCTTCCTAGGATGAAGATTTGCTCCCTCAATAGATCTCTTTTGATGCAAATTTCATAGGCCTGAATACAATGTCAAGAATTTGATTTAAATTTTACATAAATATAACTGTCGACAATATTCACAGGTTGACGTCAAACCTTCTCAAGGGTATAATGTTGACTACTGCGAAGAAATGGGAGCAGCATCTTTGGGTCATAATCTGCATAAAGTTCTACCTGGTACACGGCAGACAAAATGGCAATATTAGCACCAAAAAATAAAGTGTCTATGCACATGCACCAACTTACGAATCACTATTAATGTTAAGCTACATAAGATGGATTCTGCAATAATAAGACACCAATTCAAGGTGAACTGGAGAAGAATACAACACTAAGCACTAATACTGTAATAGCCTGCAATGATACAACTGGACCCCGACAAAGAATCCAAAACAAAAGGAAGCCTGCAAAGGTCAAGTGAAAGAAATAAAACCTACCTGCATATCATGAAATTCCTTCCCAGCATGTGGGTCTACTTCAAATAATGAATGAAGGTATAAATGTACAAAATATCTGTAGTCACGTTTCTTATCAGCATTCAGAAGTTGCTTCACAACTTCAGGTGAACTTATCAAGTCCCTGTTTTGAGTAAATAGAGCAACTGCACGCTTCCCATCCAGCATCATCAGTTGGACAACCTGAAAAAGCACAGCATAGACCAAGAAGAATCCGGGGATCATATAAAAAATTGAAAATGAAATAAAAGTGCAAACAGAATATGAGCTCATATGCCACTTCAAGTTGATAAATCAACGACTATTCTCTTTTAAGAACAACAATCATGTTTATATCTGCAACCAGTTCATGCTACTTCTCCAAGGATGGGAATCTATTAATTCATCCATTTTGCCATACACATTTTAAAAATCTATTTCGGAATCTCGTAGGTATGGGGTTCATTATGAATTCATTTGTTTTCAGATCAGCCGTTGTTCATTACATGAGATTTTAACATTATAATCAACTTATTTCTTTCCTTTTTATGTATAGAGCTATATTTATCATGCATTGCTTGCCTCCTTCACTCATGAGATCGGGTGGCAGACTCCTAGATCAATTATCTCCTTCATATGTACTGCTCCTACTCCAAAACAAAAAAGGACCAAAACAAACTTCTGAATTCCAAATGTTCGGAGTCTCTTAGAAAACACGCACTTGTATGCCATTGCAAGAATAAAAGTCAACAACTCCCCTTTGATGAACAGTATGTTTTACATCTGGAGACCCGATTTTAGATGTGTATTGGGATTCTATTGTTCATCCATTTCGTCATATGCATTCAATAAGTTTATGCGATATTGACAAACATGAATGATCAGATCCTAGTATACTGCAGCTAAACTTCTAAAGAAGATTATTCAGGTGTAACAATGCATAATGTCGGATGCCAACAAAGAGAAACAAGATGTGAATTCGATCGTCAGATAAGAATACGCAGAAACACAGAATTCCCAGATAAATCAAAATTTTATAGATTAGAATCACACCTTTTCTCGGACTGCTTCATGTAGATTATGTTCATCAATGAAGTCAAATATTTCTGGTTTCATAAGCTGAAAATTTCAAGCAAGACAGAGAAAAGTTAAGGAAATTAACAGCCAATCACAATAAAGACAAAAGACCTCAGAGCTAAAGCATTTGCATGATAATCAATGAATGTAATAGATATCTGAACACAAGAAAAGTGCACTAACACCACTTACATCAGCATACAATGAAAAGGCTTCCCCATATTGCCCGTTGATTACATATAACTCAGCCAACGCCTGCCCAAGAAAAAGGAACATGTTAAAATGAAAAGATGGTTCACAAATTCAAAATGCTATTCCAACATATCAGACTAACCTCCTTCAGTGAATCAGTCATGGATGACGTATTGAGCTGAGGTTCAATTGCTGAAATAACTGGCAATGCGCTATAAATAACAGAAGGCCAGGATTTCACAATGGAAAGGAGATCCCTGTGAAAAGATGGATTTGTAGCCAATGCAACAAGAGCAACCTGTAGGCCAAACACAGAATAAAAAGTATTTCACCCCAACTTAGTTCATTACAGATACTATGCAAAGACATTATTTGTGACAAAGTCTATTTCATCCAAGCTAACCTCATAAGCAGTATCTCGCAGTCTAGGGTTTTCGGTGGGCATATAGGGGACCAATACAGGAAGTTGACGAAGGTGTGCAAAGTGGAAAACCCATCTGTTGACAGCAGTCCATTGTCAGTCTATAAATGAGAATTATTCAACAGACTAGTAAAAAACGCATGCAGTACCTTTCCCATGCTGAAGCTGATCCTCGCAGCACTTGGGACACAAAGAAGCTGCTACAGAATATTT